>NW_024350397.1:2013114-2154989 GCF_902729225.1 Pteropus medius
CTGGATCTGGTCTGGGGAGGAACGAGATCAGGTAAGGACGACAGGAGAAGCAGAAACCACATATTCGCTCCTTCCACAGCTGCTCCCTCAGGCAAAGTCCCTCAGCCCAGGGATTCGAGTTTGTAATTCTGGGAATTCCCTCTTTCTAACATCCCACCTCAAGCCTTTGAAGTCATCTACAATCCCACACTGCACAGAGCGGAAAGAGTGTGGAATTCGGGGTTGGGAAAACCCAGGTTCCACCCTCCACGTTCCTTCTGTGGGTATTAGGACCTTAGGTGATGGAGTGCAGTGTCAGGGAGTCGTGGACACACGGGCAGGATGGTTGTGAGGGGTCCGCAACTCCTGGCATATGATGGTATCCACCGAATGCTTGGGTTTGGGAGGGGAGAGAAGATGCGAAGGGAAGAAGACTGAAAGCATCTCGCCATTCGAAAGCAGGCATTCTGGGGGAAGATTCACTGCTCAGTTATCCACGCCTGAGGCTGTTCGACTGGTACTTTCCTCCTCAAGATGAGAGCTGAGCGAAAGGGGAGGAGGGGTTTTATACCCATTTTCTAGAGCTGAGCAACGAATTACCACGGTGACTTAAAACCAACACAGTTTTTACTCACACGGCGTCTGCGGGTCAGGAGTCTGGACACAGCTTAGCTGGCCCTCTGCTCAGGGTCTCCTCAGGCTGAAATCCAGGTGTTCACAGGGGCTGTGATCTCGTCTGGTCTCAGGATCCTCTTCCAGGCTCGCTGACTCTCGGCAGAATCCAGTTCCTTGTGGTGGTAGGACTAAGGTTCTGTTTTCTTGTTGGCTGTTGTTGGGGGTCACTCTCTCTCAGGCCTTAGCCACTGATCTCCTCACACCATGGACACGTAAAGCCAGCAGGAGAATGGCTCTCTCTTCGAATCTCCTGTCAGTCAGCTATGAGGGATATGTATATACTCTAATGAAAATGTCCCATCACTTTGCCAATACAATGTAACCGAGTGCGGGGCATGGCTATCTGTCACTCACAGGCCCCTCCTACGTTCGGGAATAGGGTTACACAGGGTGTGCACACCAGGGCCGGGAATCTTGGAGCCATCTTAGAATTCTTAGAATTCGGCCCACCACTGGGAGAAAGAAGCCCAGAGCAGCAGGCCTGCCAGGGAGGGGAAAGGGCTGGGAAGCCAGCAGTCAGCATGAGGGATTTTGCCTCCCAGCTTCTAGGAAATACCATTAAAATGAGAAGGACTTTGGAAAGGGAGGTGGGTTAAAGCCAGAGGGGGCCCAGTCAGATTTATTCCCTGAGTTTCTTTTGCAATCATAAATGTTTTAGTGAATTTTAAAGAAAAGACCGTGTATTGAAGAATATTGGGGAGGGGAGTTGTTTTGCTGCTTCTTCTCTGAAAAATGTGGGTCCAGGTCTATCTCTGAAACTCGTGGCATTGTCTGTCAGAGAGGAATCAAGAAGCCCACGCATACAAAAATCATGCTAGCCAGCAGAGAAGTAAGTCATCTCTTCTTTATCTGCTTAGGAAGAGAGACCTCATGCTGCTTCGGTTGCGTGAGTTGGCATCTCTAACTGGCAGGATAGACTCTTGTGTTTGACATCCTTCAAACTGAAGTTTCTTCTTTTTGTATCCTTGGCGAAGGCAGAGAAAACAACTCATAGAATTGCAGAGGAAGAGGCCGGGAGAGACAGATTTGTAAGTCATCCATCCCTCATTCTGAAGGCTAAGAAAGTCTCAAGTTTGAAGTCGGACATGCCCAAAGACCAAGATTCAAACCAGGCTAGTTCTCCCAGTGCCAGGGACCAACTAAGCAGGGAAGCAGGAATTAAGGCTAGTGGTGAGGTTTTCAGGCAAATGCTCAGACCCCGGACAATGATGCGCGCCAGCCCTTGTGAGCTTTGCGATTCTAGCCTGGGCTTTTCAGAGTCTTTCCCATCTACTTTTTGGTAGGTTGCTGGGAGCAAGACTATTGTGTGGAAACTATTAATTGCATGCTTAAAATGTGCTGGACTCTGTGGGAACCTAATAAAGAGGCCAGATATAAACCTGTGAAAAATTAAACGGCAGGACCAAATGCAAAGAAGATAAGACAGGAGATACCAGCGAAGCGGGTGATTAATTGCCAGATGGAGAAGATAAAAACCTTCACAGAGTTCAGAAGAAGCAGTGATCGCCTCCTGCTGGGGTGGTGAGTCAGAGGCTGACTTGATTAAGCAATTTTAGCGTGGGTTCGGTCCAAGCTATTTTTTTTCTTACCATCCTCCATTCCCCTCCCCCCAGGTTTGCTAGATGTTTAAAAGTGGAGGTGCTTTTCAAGCAAAGTTCTAAGAACTGTTGCTAGTTGCAGGCTCAACCTAAACTGCAGACTTCCAAAGAACAACGAAGCTCGAAGAAGTAGCAAAGTTTTCAAATAATAGATACATATTTTTTATTTGATGTGGTATCTTAGTTTCAGCAGGATATACAGAAAGTCACAGATTGCTAACTTTCCTTTCATGAGTGACGTCCATGTGTGTAGAATCAAATGCTTAATCACCCCGTTTAATACAAGCTGATCATGGGTTGACAATGCTGTTGAGTCTCACCTAACCCAAGGTTACTTAAGAAGCCGTTCAAAAAGTATTTATTGAGCCTCTACTTAGAACAAGGCCCATCTGAACTTGACTTCCTAGAACTTTAATTTATCAGCAGAGAGAAAAGTACCAGGTAATTACAATACAGCATGCTTTGGTTATCTATCATTGTGTAAAAAACCATCCTGAAACTCAGCGGCTTAAAAAAAAACCAGTTACTTTTGTTTCTCACAATTCTGTGGTAGACCGGGCTCAGAGTTCTGCTTCCCACGCTGTAGCAGCTGCATCGAGCTGGGACTGGTCAGGGGCCGGGAGGTCCAACGTGGCTGCTCATCCTTCAGGGCCTCTGGTCACCTATTAGCCTCATCTGGGCTTCTTGAGAGTATGGTGGCTGGCTCTCGAGAGGGAGTATTCCAAGAGTCCAAGCACTAGTGTGCATGTCCTATCAATAGTATCACTCTGACTCACGTCACACAATCAAAGCAAGTCAAACAACCAAGCCCACAGTCATCGTGGGAGGGACGGCATAAAGTTCTGAAAACAAAGAGATGTGGTTTCTATCAGGGGCCACCAATGAAACAGTCGTCCACACAATATGATAAATATGACTAGAGCAGTACCAAAGGAGCCTGTGGGAGGGCACCTGACCTAGATTTAAAGATCAAGGGTGGCTTCCTGGGGGAACAGACATTAACTTGAGACTTTAAGTATAAGTAAGCATGTTAGGGGCATCTGTACCTGCTACCTGTTGGGCAACCTCACAACTTGTTATTTCTTGGAATGCCATTTATAAGATTTGTATTAGGTCTACTATGCATTTAAAGTTATTGTTACTCTTTATTTTGCAAGAATTAATCGACTATTAGAAGACAGGGCCATGAATACACTTTTCACACGGCCATATTTACAAGCGAGACTGACCGATTTGCCACCATTTCTCTCTTACTTGCTCCTGTCCAGGTTCCCAGTGATTTGATCCTAATTTTTGATTCTAGATGTCTGCATTTCTTGCTCTTGCTTTCAACTTGATAGCAGTGAGTTCCTTCAAACTAGCAATGTCCCTGTGTTGATTGTTAAGCTTTAATTCTTATGAGATTATAATTTCCTGATTTCTCGACTGATTTTTCTTGGGATTCTGAAAAACGTAAATTCCCCAAGAATGACTGAGAAGGAATTCTTGCATAGGAAAACACTACTATCATGGTGGAAACAAAAAGAATAAGAGGGAGAGACCATCAAAATGAGGTAGGAGAAGTAGGAGTCATCAAAGGAGAAAGGGTCTCATAAGCTATTTTAAGTTAGAGCTTTATCCTAAGAGAAATAGAAAATCACTGACAAGTTTTAAAAATGGGAGTGACATGAATCTCAGAATTGCGTTTGAGAAAGACCTCCAAGGCTGAAGTGTGAGCAATGGATTGGAGGCAGGAAATCTACTAGAAGGCTGATGAAATCCAGGAAGGAGATAATGGTGGTCCGGACTTGGGACGGGGCCATGGTGATGGGGATAAGTGGACAGCTTTGAGAATACTTAGAAAGAACATCTGACAAGCTTTCGTGATCGATTAGTTGTAGGACATGGGGGATTGGGTAAATTTTTTACAGTCAGACTTTGGTTTCATGTCTGATGGCCTGCCAAGAAAGATGCCCCAGGTCCTGCATGTTGAAAGACAGCAGAGATAAACACCGTTTACTCTTGCAGCCGTGCCCCCGGTTATTTCATTTCATGGACTCTCCCCCTCCTTCCTTACACACTACCTATCTTAACCCTGGAGTTTCTTAAACAAAACTGTCTTTAAAAATAAGATTTTCTACCACAATACTCAAGTATCTCTCAGAGGTAATTTTGGTTCATCATATCTATGTTAAGTTTAAAAAGTACTTTATCTCATTCTTCCAGCAAGACCAAGCCAAGACCCACCCAGAATGGAATTCCCAGATGAATGGAAACAATAAAAAGGGAGCTTTTTCGTAGGGCCACTGCTGGCCTATATGATACCTTTTGTGCTTCTGAAAAAGGCACTAATTCTGCTTGGCTGATGCAGCCTCAAGTGGTTAGTTTCTGTAGCTTACAACTGAGAATGCTGACTGATTTGATGGGATGAGGCTGTGATCAGCATACTCATGATCTCTGCCCTCTCTATCGGAGACAGTTCTCCATGGTCTCTTACATTTCTGTACCTATTGCCAGAAGAGGCACTATCTTTTCAAAAATGTTTATGCAGCAAGTAGCCTGGAAGATAGAGATAGTATCTCCTTCCAGAGAAAAAGATGTTCTTTGTCTTTGACCCAGAAGTCTCACGTCTTCTGCCAGCATCCACACACTGTGACTGGCCGGCTTGTTAGCTTATGAGGCGAGTAAAATCTTAGATCCTTCAGCATTCTGAAACTCTCATGGAGCTTATATTGTAAGAGGGGAAGAAAAAACATGTAAACGAGAACATTAGTTATAAATTGGCTAGAGATAGATTAGGGTTAAAATAGAGAATGTGGGGGAACAGCAGGGGTAGAGACAGGATAGTGAGGGAAGAGCTCTCAGAAGCGGTGACATTTAGACCAAGAATAGGTACCATTTCAAGTGTCTAAAGGAGTTAGGTAGAACCAACCACTTGAGGGGGAGGTCCAAGGACTCCGGCCAGAGGGAATTACACGCACACCCTGAAGTGTGCAAGGAGCCATAAAAAGACCAATATGGCTACATGAAGGCAAGTGAGAGAGAATGATGGCTTGAGATGAGGCAGGGAAAGTGAGCACGGCAAGATCATACATAAACCCTTGTGTCATGGACGGGAGTTTGGACTCTTCCCAAAGCTTTTGAGCAGGGAGTGAATTGACCTGGTCGACCTCCTAGAAGGTCACTATGTGTGGGAGAGGAATGGAGACAGAGACAGCCAAAGAAACACTGGGGGAGAGAATGTAAACAACGCGTGTGAACACGGGGTGGTAAATGCCAGCGCCGAGGAGCTGGCCATGAGACGTTGACGATAGGCCGGAAATGCTGCAGTTTATAGAAATGGGCCTGCCTCTTTGGAAGAAGTTCATAGTTGTAGGGAAACATCTATAGACACATTTTATAAAACTAATATTTCCCCAGGGACTTATTTTAGCAACGGCTTTATCTTCATTGTTTGCTTTTCTCTTGAGAATGCTTTCAAACACTTTTCTCTGACTATTTTTGCCTTTCTTTGTCAATAACTAGAGACCTATATATATATAAAAAAAAAACCTAACTACATAGGAGAAGTTGTTATTTAAAGGAACTTAGGACATGTAGAATTCTCTACTTTGTTTTTCAAGTTTTAACAGCAGTCTTTAGGGTGAAAGTGTGTGTATTAGTTAGGTTGGGACGAGCTGCAACAGTGATAAATCTAAAACATGAATGATGTGGGCTGACGGGGCACTCAGCTCCATGCAGACATTCAGGGCCTGACGGATGGAGGCTCACTCCCTTGCAGCTGCACCATCTGGAACACGTGCTCTCCAGCAAGGGAAGAAATGGATGTATGAAGCACCCCAGTTTCTAATTGCTTCAGCTCAGAAATGGCACAAATCACTTCCTCTTAAGGTCCATTGGCCTAAATTAATGATCTTGCTTCAATTTATCAGCAAGAAAAGCTAGGAAAGATAGAAAGCATGAGAAATGTTTGGTAAGCACTATTTCTGCCACGGTATATCTATAAAACATTTAGGAACCAAAAGGGGAAGAAATGATGTGGAATTTATTAAGTGCTTTCTCGGTGTTAGGGACTCTGACTTTTGTCCCCATATTCATTTTCTGTTGCCGCATAACAAATTACCACAGATTTAGTGGCTTAAAACAACAGCCATTTATTAGCTCACAGTTCTGTAGGTCAGAAATCAGGGTGGGTTCAACTGGGTTCTCTGCTCAAGGTCTCGCAGCTGAAATCAAGGGGTCACCAGGCTGGGCTTTTCTCCAGGGCCTCTGGGAAGAATCTGCTTCCAAGCTTATTCAGATTGTTGGCAGAATTTAGGTCCTTTCAGCTGCAGGACTGAGCGGTCTCTCTGGCCCTCTCACGCAGCTCCTTCAACAATGGAATTCTCCTCATGCTTCGAATCTCTCTGACTTCTCCTTCTAGTCCTAGCCAGAGAAAACTCTTTTTGCTTTTTTTTATACAGAAGAAGTTATAAGATGATTAGACCCTGGAAGGTCTCAGAAAGCTGGGTGGGGTCCAACCCTCACCTGCTCCCAGGCAAAGCCTTGGGCTTTGTCTTATCTTAGAGCTGTCTGAGCTACCTCATGGAGCAGAGTTAGCAACATTGTCTATGCGTCTTTGAGTGCTATGGAGGTGACGGAGCCACCAGAGCTCAGGGGGCTGCAGAGGGGAAGAGAGGATCTCACCACAGCTACCTGCATAGGTCAAGAACAAAGGCCCAGATGAGATGCATGCCATACATTCTAGAAGGTCTCTATATGAGCAGATGACAATCTAGGCCAGAGGCTGCCCACCCATTGGCTCACTGGTATAATGTAAAGTCCCTACAATTTGGTGTGATATAAGCTACAACCTCAGGGAAAAGAAAGGATACATTTCCATCATCCTAAGAGAGTGTGACCTGGAAACAGACACCAGGATGAGCTGCAGACAAATGGCATATGCTGTGTTTCTTTTGGCAAGGTCTGTGTATGCTCTATCTCTGGAAATCGGTAGGTTGTGGTCCACCCTACAGGACCAAAAGCAGCCCAAGCCCACACTGCACTCCCTCCACCATGCTGGCCTTCTCCACTGGGGGGAAAGGAAGGGGCTTTAATGTAATGGGATGTGTTCATTCAACAACTATTTATGCATCTGCTAGACACTATTTTAGGCACTGGAGATATTGCAAGGAGCCAATCGGATGTGGAGTTTATATTCTAATGGGAGGAAGACACATGATAAATAAGTAAAATACATAGATGTTACATTGTGAAAGTGCTACTGGGGAAAATAAAGCAGAGCAAGGAGATGGGGAGCAGAGGGGTAGATGTGCCATTTCAAACAGGTGCCTGGGGCGGCCCGACGGAGAAAGGGACATTCGAATGTGACCTGAGGAAGAGCAGAGGGAGTCTTGTAGACATCCGGGAGAAGGGCCTTCAGGAAGAGGACACAGAACAGAAGGCCCTGAGATGGTGCATACCTGACATTTGGGGGACAATCATAGAGGATGTGCCCAGAGAGCCACCGAGCGCCAGCACTTTGCAGGCCACCATGATGACTTTGGCATTTATTCTGAGCAAAGAGAAAGAGAAACTGTGAGGAAATAAGAATTAAGGAATATCATCAGCAGCAATATCTTAAAAAAAATAATTAGGGGAGCATTTAAGACTCTGTTCCTTAGACGGTTATCTCAGTATTTTGCCATACATCACCATTTTCCCCTTCAGGAGATCATGTGATGACCAGAAAAGTCACTGCACGTCAGCCCTTAAACCAAAACGGGCCCCTGCTGGCCTTCCGCGGCTGCGGCAGGCCAGGCATTTGTCTTAGGCCCAACTGTAGCCTCAGTCACAACAGCGTTGCAGGTAGGGCAGGCTTCTATTTCTTTCCATTTGATGTCTTGCCCCAAAGGCAGCAATCCTCCAGGATGCGTGGGGGGAATGAATGTCCCTGACAGCCAACTCCGGGCAGTGCCTCACAGGGCCTCTCACTGGCCTCTCCTCAGATTTTCCACATGGGACGCCGATGTCCGGTCACCCCTGCTGCACTGGGAGGGCATCAGGGAGAGCCGGTGCTGTCCTCTCCTCCGGAGGTTTCCCAGGGCACCCCTCAGACAGCAGGCAGAGCAGGTGCCTCAGGGATGGGGTGCCCACGTTGACCTGATGGGGCCCAGGCCTGAGGCTGGCAGGGAAGATTCTCCTTCCTCAGGGTTTTGGTCATTTGTTCAAGACAAAGCACATCCTCGGGAGGAGGAAGGGAGAGGTCGAAGGGCTGGAATGGCCTGTCTCTGATCCCTTTTGTCCCTGCTCAGTCTTCATTGGCCCACCTTCCCAACCTCACTGCCATTCAGGGTTCTGGGTGAGGAGGGCAAAGGCGTCCTTTCTGGTCCTGCTCAGCGCTGGAGTCACTGGTTCTCCTACCATGCGCCCCCACCCACCTGTCACCTCGGCTCTGTGTCACCGTGTGGGCCGTATCCATGGTCCCGGGTGGCTCCCGCTTGGCCTGCTGTTGCCGCCATGTGTCTACACTCACAGTCATAGGCTAGTGTCATCTGTGGGTTGTGCTGTGCTAATGTGTGGGTTCAGGGGCACCTGTGGGCCTATTCAAGAGTAACTCTGGAAGTTTCTGCTTTCTACCTTTTCTGGATTGGATTGTGTTCCCCCCAAATTTATGTGTGGGAGTCCTAACCCCCAAAGGGACTATTTTTGAAGATAAGACCTTTAAGATGGTAATTAAAGTTAAATGATGGTAGGGTACTAATCCAATAGGACTGGAATCCTTATAGGAAGAGGAAAAGACACGAGGGAGGTGACTGCACAGAGAAAAGGCCACACGAGGACACAGTAACAAGGTGGCCATTTGCAAGTTGAGAAAAGAGGCCACTACAGAAACCAAACCTGCTGACACCTTGATCTTGAACTTCCAGCCTGCAGAAACTGAGAAAATAAATTTCTGTCGTTTAAACTTCCAAGTCTTTGGTGTTTTGTTATGACAGCATTAGCAAAAAAAAAAAAAAAAAAAAAAAAAATGTTATGATGGGATAATAGAATATTGAAAAATAGTATGAGAGAGACATTCTATTTTAAAACATTCTCACTTATAGTGAGACAGTGCCTGGGATGGGAATGAAAAGCAGGAAATAGGACAGGGACAAACACTGTACAATTTTGTTATGTGGGAACAGGATCTCCAACCCATGGGTTTGCATCTTGCTTCCTTTCTCTTATTATCATTGGGAAGCTACAGCAGGGCCAAAATTTCTTTCCTCCCATTTGCCGAGACTTCTTCAGCTAGGAGCTTATGCGGTTCCTGCTGCAGCTGGAACCTTCTCCAGGCTTCAGGCGGGTATTTATGGTTGAACACCGACTCTTCTGGTTGAAGTTGAAGACGTCGGCCTCCCAGACAGGCGTGAGTAAAGCCAGGACTAGGCACAAATAGCTCTCTGCATTGTTCAACCACAGCACAGAGCCATGTGCCTTTTAAAAATAGTAGCACTGTGTTTGAAATTTTCAAGCGGAGAGGTGTGGGGTGTGTGTCTGCGTGTCCGCCACGCCTTCCTCTGTCTTCATTCTAAGAGGATACAAAATTAGAACATTTGGAAGGGAAGGGGTCGGAAAGATCGGTAACACGCAGCCACGCCCACGCATACCCCGCCCCTCGCCACCCGGTGACATCCTCACTGAAGCACCCCGCCAGAGGGTGCTTCAGTAAGAATTTGTCTTCTCTAAGCCCCTAGGATTAATCTGCAGAGGAATATGTCTGAAAATACGTGAGAAGACATGGAACAGCCTTGTTGTTGGAGGTCAGTTGAAGAAAACTATACGGGGTCAGAGAGAGAAAGAGGAAGAGAGGGGAGTGACTTTTCTAATGGACCAGAAATTCTTTTCAAAGGCAAAATCTCACCTACCCAAGCCACCTCAAAGCCACCTTCTTGGAGGGGAACAGTAGGAAGGATGTCGGCTGTTGGAGCAAGTTTGATCCCCACCAGTGACGGTTCCACAGGCCTGACTCAGCTCGGGGGTGTGGACTCAGAGGGAAGGAGGACCCCAGGCATTCTGACCCTTGTTAGGGAAAATAGTGGTGCTTGGAAGTGACAGCTGGGATAGCTGGAATTGTTATGAGAATTCCAAGAGGGCCAGACGCTCTAGGGGAGCCTGATGGGAACGAATGTTCCATCTAGGGAAAGAAAAATGTTTAAAGAACCCTGTCACTCCCAACCATCAGCTCCAAGTTCCGAACAGAAAAATGCTATTTGCCTTGGAGAAAGAAAGTAGAAGCTCAACCTCAAACATTCTGCATCCGGGAGGTGGTTGGCATTACTCCTACAACCACTCTGAGACATTTTCGCACATCAAGACACCTTATTCCTTCAACGATCGGCATCACCGCGACGGCTTCTGGGAGCGGCCCTCCTTGCACCCCGGCCGCTCCGAAGGAGAGCTGTGTTCTGCTAGGGCTCCCTCATGCAAACAGACACTCTACGCGAGGCTCAGGGTCCATTCTCATACCTACTCTGCTGACATTTTTGCCAGTTTCCTTCCCTTTTCTCGCTATTATTCACTGCTTCCTGCTGCTTTCTCCCTTCCACTTTCTAAGGAGAGTCCATTATTGAGTGCTTATTGTATACTCAATGCAAGGTTAGGAACTGTATAGACTTATTCTCATTTTATCATGAAAATCATCCCATGAAGACAAATTGCCCTAAATTTACAGAGAAATAAACCTTGACTGAGGCTTCACAGCTAATTAGTGTCAAGGTCAAGACTGGAGCCCTGTGCTTCTCTAGGCCTGCACCACTCCCCACGATCTCTCTAGATCTTCCTGTGGCATCAGGACCACACAGTGATGGCTTTGGCAGAACGCGCTGTTGTGGCCTCCTGTGAGCCCCAGGCAAGGCTCTGTTCCCAAATTCCAAACCATCCTTCATGGACTTTGAGGCCAGTACTGCTGTCCCTTCCCCAGCGTTTCTCTACCCCAGGCCCAGGGCCCTGCTTTTTAGGGGACACTAGGCTGTCACCACTACCACCAACTGCAAGATTCGGGCAAAATGAATAGTAACGCTTCTAACAGAAAGCTTAGGGATCCAAACCCAGCCACAATGGTGAAAGTGGCCCCAGAGAGAAGGGAATGGCAGCTCCTAATGAGACCAGACAGAAAGCTGACTCTTATGAGTACCTTTAAAAAGAAAAATTTCAGCAGACACCGCCAGCTCCCACGTGGGAGAAGAAGCACCTGGAGCCGGCTCCAGTCTTGGACACACCTGTCATGTCTACACTGAGTGGCTTCATCAACACCCAGACCTCCAGCTGCTGGGAGTCACAGTCCTCTGGACACAGAAGGGCAGTGGCTAGTCCGGCCAGTGAGGGTTCTTCGCTAACAACCGGCCATGGCCGCGCTCGGTGAATAATGGATCAGAACACGGGGTCAAATACGGGAGGAATCTGGGTCAAGGTCAGACCCTGAACAGAGTTCCTGTATTAATCTTTGTAGGGTGAGTCTCAAATGCACCTAAACTCCCTAACCTTCAGCTCCCCTAAAGCACAGTGTCTCCCCAAACAAATGTTGATTTGTATACTTTCTTTAGCCTCAGACTATTCCCTAATCTTGTTCACCATCTTCTTAAAATAAGTGAAAAAATGGTTTGAGTGACTTCTCTAAGTAGATAGGAGAGGAGTTAAGCCAAGGAGGGAACACCAGATACCTGTGGATTAGTGGTACTGTTAGATCCTGTGGGAAACAAATTGATTTTCTGCTCTTAGATGTTCGGGTTGCAGGTGAGCACCTGGTGCAGCCTCATGCTGCTTTGAGAGTTAAGGATTCAGACCCAAAGAAACGCAGACTGGAACAGGCCATGCAGCTCCTAGGGAGTCAAGTTCGGAAAAGATAATGAGGCTTAAAGACTTGGAGATGGCACCCTCAAGCTTCTGGAGGAGAGAAGGGAAAAGGGAGGAGGTGAGTATTAGAAATGTAGAGCGAGGAAGAGGAGAGATACTGAGAGGAAAGAAGACAACAGGAAGGGTAGGAACAGTGGAGGAGGAGGCGGAGAGAGGGGAGGGGGAGAGAAGGGGAATGAGAGACTGAATCATGCTCTCGAATCCACTGGGTTTTAGCATATCCGCCAATCAGAGCTGCGTTTACCAGCCATCAGGAGGCAGCTAAAGATGTATAAGGCGGGAGCAGAATGTTGGCAGGGTCAGCACCTGAGTGTGTTTGTTCAGGTGCCCTCAACATCACTCAAGCCAATGCCAGGTCACACATGATTATCAGCTGGCTGTAGGGTCTGCTCCCTGGAAAGTGGCAGCTGGTTCTAATTGGGCTTTGCTCAAGTTTCTTGGGCAAGGAACCTAGATGTCAAATTTAATGAGCGTATTTCTGATTCACCAGGTGAGATAGAAAATGGAGAGACTTTTTTTTTTTTTTCTAGGAACTGCCAACATGCTAGTGGGAGAGAAGGAAGGGGATCAAAGCAAGTCAATCCATCTCTTTAGGAAAAGCGTCAGCTATGAGGATGGTCTACTGCCTGGGTGAAGAGCGAGACTGCTCATTGAATCTACGTGCTAAGCTTTGACCTGGGGATGCGGACGGGTCTCCGTGGCTGGGGCTGAGACAGTTTGCAATCACATGGTCCACTTGATTGCTGAAATGTGGTGATGTGGCTCAAGAAGTACTAAGACTTGCTTTTCTGGGGGCTCCAACAGTGCTTCTGGTGTTTAATATGTGACATTGGAATATATGCATTGAAATTTAAACTTTCTGGGTAAAGAAAGGCTTAAGAAATATTACTCTGAAACTGTGATGTGAAAGTTGATATCACAATAGCATTAAGAAAAATAGGATTGCCTTATCTAAAGCTTCCCTGCTTCCTTTCCAAGCCATTACTAAGACCAGAAACAAAACAAGACTCCTTGTGACTTTGGCCTTCATAAAGTGTAAACTTGGCCCATGTGTCCAGCAAATAACACACAGTTATTGTTTGCCTTTGGCTGAGTGTTGTTACTGGGCAAATACCACAGAAATATGACACTTGTTCCAGGATGCAAGGCCTTCCATGTTAAAACCAGGACAGGACCAGGAAAACCAGGACAGTTGGTCACCTTTGGTATAATGCACAGTGGGCTCAATACAGCATCCCTTGACTCGCCACCGAATTGCCACCTGCTTGTGCCAAGGTTTAGTTAAGTCTCTCTATCCTTGGTACCTGAATCTCAGGTACCAAGGATAGAGAGAGGTTTCTATCCATGTGATTGCAAACTGTCTCAGCCACAGCCACGGAGACCCGTCCGCGTCCCCAGGTCAAAGCTTAGCACATAGATTCAATGATAGATAGAGGTTTCTCCTCTGCGGATCTCCATAGCATTGGGATCTATTTCAACACTCTCCTAGTTAGACTGACGCACCATGCTCTTGTGCTCACTATTCCAGGTATGTCCATGGACTATAGCATCATTATTGCCTGGGAGTTTGTTAAAAATGTGTCATCTCAGCCCCAGCTTCCAAATCTGCCCTTGTAACAAGATCCCAGGAGGTTGATGTCCATGTCTGAGACGCAGTCTTCTCTATTCCTCCTATTGGTTACATGGATGGACAGATTTCTCTCGACCAGGATGTAAACGTTCTCGTAAAATCAGGACTAGGCACACAGTGGACACTCAAGCACCTTCAAAGCTTGTTTTGCATAGGAGTGCCCGAGAGGGAAGTGAGCTGGCCGTGTGCTGTGTGGGATCCCCATTCTCTTCTCTTTCCTTTCCCAGTCTCTATCATGATGCTCCGTTAGCGTCCTGTTGACAGTTGACCCTTCTTAGCTTCTTCTTCCAGGGCACACCTTACTGCTTCCTGCAGGAGTTAATGGCCCAGAGAACACAGGCACATAAAGACAGTGCTGCACTATCCGGTTAAAGAGTGTAGACATTTGCCATTCTTCCTGGCAACTTTGCATTTGAGGCCCTTCCCCTGTGAGGAGAATTCCTCCCCCTTGAGTCTTAGGGGGAGGCAGACAGTGTCAGCTTTATTTTTCCCTTTGTGAGCCATGCTGTGAGCAGTAGGACTCTAGAGAATAGCCTGTCCTCAAGTGCTCACTAGGAGTGTGGGCATGTGATCTTGGCTTCACCCTTCACACACTCTCCACGATGAGTCTTGAAGACAGAGTTGGTTCTGCAAAGAACAGGGGCTCAGTCAACCACTCCCGCTGGGGTAGGGGTGGCCGAGCAAGATTCCAGGGCAGGGATGGTGCGGCTGGGAGGGCAGAGCAAGGTGCAGGCTTCGAACCAGCAAGAGAGGTGGAAGTTCTCTCTCCAGGCCAGTCCAAGAGGAGGCGCTTTTTTCTGTGGCAACAAGGCCCCTCAACCTCGTTCGCTGCTTTTCCAATTATTTCAGCTATTTCATATACTTTCAATAATTTTACTTGTGCTTATTGGATTTCTTTTAAGAACACTGACTTAAAGTAGGAAATAAACATTCATTTGTAAATGGGCCTCCCTTTCTAGATAACAAGGCCTTCAGGTACCAAGGAGGGGGAGAACCCATTTGGCTCAGGGAGACTACTTAGTGCCTGAGAATTGAATCAAAGAAATGATATTTTCTGCTTTCCTACTACATTTCTAAGCATGGACCAATCAGTGATTTGATTACACTGGAAGATATTCAGGCAAGTCCCAGGGATCTTGGGAATGTCGTACACATTGTACTCTTTAGCACAGGAAGGGAAAGAGCCACAATTATTTTTTCACTCTGGAAACTGCTTGATCTGGCACAAGAGAACTCAGTCAATCCATCAAAACTGATGCGTTGAACACCTACCATATGGAGACTTGGCTACGAGTTTGCCCAGTCTGCTTGGCGGGGAACATCCAAACTTAGACTCACATCACCCCACAACTGGAATCAGTTAGACTAATTTGTAGTCTGCTTTAGAATTTTTCAAAAGTTAAATGTCTTCTCAAACCTTCCATTCACCCTGCGATTCTTTGTCCTTCTCGTTGGGTGACCCAAGAAAGAGGAAGAAGGAAACAGTGTCCCCTAAAGGGTCTATTCATTGTGACCAGAGCTTCATTGTCAAAAGTAAAACAAAACAAAAGCCACAGAGAAAAAAATTATCCTCTATTGTCCAGAAATTAGCTATGATGAGCTTTTCCAGGGGAAATCTGCCTCTCATTGGCTAGAGGCATCACATTTACAATGCCCACAGTAGGAGGAATTCCCTCTCGTCCTGAGCTTGGCTTGTTCTGGCCTAGAACACACTTAGAACACCTCATAGGAATGGAATCAACTAGTTCATGGGAGAACGTAGAGGAACTTAGTAGGGCAGCACCTAGTCTGCAGTGGGAATAAAAAGACATTTGAGATCTGCCAACAGAAAGGGTCAGCTTCATTTCCTTTCTGGACAAAACTAGAGTTTCCTCCCTAGCTCAACCTGACAGATACTTTCTAGACATACCCAGTTGAATGCTGCCCTCAGCAACGGAAGTGGCATGGCTTGTGTCTTTTTCACACCGGGGAGTGGTCGTTCATGGACTTTACATCTTGTTGGTGCAGAGATACTAATTACTATGGAGTGGTAAATTTGGTTTATCAAAATGATTCTTCTTTCTTTTTTGGAATCCATTGGAAAGGCAGGACTGAAAAGTTTGAAAAGTTTTGCTAAATATTGTATTTGGCTATTGTCGAATAACATATTATTTTAATAACCTTTGAAACAATCAGTTTGGGGCTTCTGCTTCCCGTGTGGAAATTCTGCTGTAATATTTGGCACTCTGTGTAACCATCTTATAACCTTGAGGATGGAAGCCGCATGTTGGGGATGGCGGAGTAGAAAGGCAGAAGGAGACTGTTTCTCTGATGACTGCATGGAGTTCTTCACATCTGGAGTTCCTTTACAGACGAGAATAAACCCTATGTGTTCAAGCTACTGTGACGAGGGTTTTGGCTGAACTAATTCTTAACTGATAGAGGCTTTTTGTGATGGCATTGTTCAAAGAAGAAAAAGGAATACTTAAATATCTAACAATAAAGGATTGACTAAGTAAGTTATAATAATTCATAGCTGACTGCCAGGTGGCTCTTCATTCAACACTCATTCATTATATATAAATTATTTATTAACTACCTACTATGTGCCAGGAATGTGGGGATAAAGTGATAAATAAGTAGATAACGTCCCTGCATTCAAGGAATTGTCAAAAAATGTGAAATGACACAGAAAGATGTTCCTGTATAGGCTGTGGTCATGTTCCATGTGCTTCCATGTGCTTCCAATGGCTGTCGCAATTTGAGTGGCGGTCCTGGACCCCACCATTGTGGAGACATGTAGGGCCATTTCTCATTCTTCTTTTCTGAACCTCATTAAAATTCAATGTTGAGATTTGACCCTGATGATATCCCTCAGAACCTGTGAAGGATGCTTGCAATGCGCAGCCTTTTTTCAGGTGTGATTATCTGGGCAGGCTCCACATTTTAACACGTGGTGTAGGGCGGATTGGATTTGGAGGAAAATGGAGGCGTGGCCGCCATCCGGAAGCCTACCACAATCGTCGAGGAGAAAAAGAATTACCTGATACGGTGTAAGTGAGAATGAAGAGAAGGGGACATATGTACACAATGTGACAGAAAAGGAATGTATAGACGGCATAGATCTTGAATGTGGGTGGCGAGGCGAAGGCAAGATTTGAAGACAATCCTAGATCTCCAGTCTGAGAGCATCAGGACTGCAGTGCCGGAAGCTGGAAGGGGGAATACGAGAGGAGGAGCAGTTTTTCAGGATGAAGACGAGTTACCAACAGAGAAAGAATGGTGGTTTTACATATTGTCTTGTGCTAAACCACAGCAAAACAAAACCAGTTAAATTGGCAAGCAACTTGTGAGCACCTGCTCTGCGCTTAGCATGACATATTCTGTAAGCTCATTAGCAAACACTGTTGGGAAATAAGCTGTCTACACTCTCCCTCCACAAGCGATTTCTTTTTAAGATGACAAGCTTTTGCTCATTTTAACTATTTTGGATGAAAATTTTCCAAGTTTTATTATAGACTTCCTAACTTGTAATATTCATTAGAACATGCGTCTTATTCACCTGTATAATCTCCACCTCATTCACAATGCTTTGAATATGAAAGTTGCTCAGCTCAAATGAAGGAATTTAGCCTTTGCTACCAACGTGGGGACGTTGGTATGCACGTCATCTATGACATCATAATGCTTTAAAATGTAATCGAGGGTGCACAGTGAATTCTGTAGACACGCATCTGCAGCGCTAGCTCCGATGGTCCTTGGTGCGTTTCTTGGCAGTCATTTAGGGTTCCTGGACACTCGTACTGAGATCATCTCAACATCTCTGCCTCAGTTTGCCAAAACCAAGCAAGCATATGAGTTAAATCTCATTGTAGTAGAGTCAGCAGACCCTGAGCTAGGACATAACTCGTCTTTTGAGAAAAGCCATGAACGTCCGTGCCAGGAGGCAGCACCAGCACCCAGCAGCTTCACAGAGTAGGGAACTCAGGCAGACTAGTCTCCATGTGAGGTCACGCACAGGTGCTTCATGAGCATCTTTATCCAGCCCCACTCAGGGCAGGCACCGCTATGATACCAATTTTGCACAGGATGTAATGGGGCTTAATGAGATCCCATAATTAGTAAGTGACAGAATTGGGGTTCAAACCTAGATTGTTCAACTCTTAAGCCCATGCTTTGTGATAGGATTTTACTGATTCATGGAGGTCTTTCCACTCTGCCTCTCTTCCCTCTTCTCTTTCTCCTCCTCCTTCTTTTCTCTCTCTTCCTCTCTTTTATTTTCACTTATTTTGATATTCAAGGTTTCATTCCGTAGACACAAATTTGCCAAAAGCCTGACCTTTAGATAAGTTGTTTCTATATGGTTTAATATTTGCCCTCATTTAGTTTAAGATTTGTTTGAAGACTTAGGGCACGAAACCACAGAGCTATAGACGGTAATTTCTAACTCAGTGATCAATGGCATGTAATAAAGTATTTGTAAGTCTTTAATCTCCACCACAATCCATCTTCATTCCCATTGTTCATCACTTTAGCTCTGTATCTAGCCTCAATCAGTTTTTAGGTTTATACTTTTTCCCCTAGAATGTCCTTCCCTCACGTCTCTATCCACCAGAAATTATATTTAGTCTTCAAGACACAATCCAGGTGACACCTTCTTCAAGGTGCCGATCCAGGCTTCAACGACAATTAGCAGCATGCTTCTCTATGGTCTTTTTCTCCTCGATTGGATCTCTCCACATGGGTTTTTCTCTTGGTCATCTTTTTTGGAGTTTATGATGGTGTATTTCTCTCCCACCAAATTATACCTGAGAGGCAAGAGCCATGTCCCCAAACCTTTCCTGAGTCTAGAAGTTTACTAGTGCTCTTGTGGCTGTCTGTTAGCTAAACATCTTCATATGGGAAGACTTTAATATGATCTACATTTTTTAGCACAGTCTTGCAAAACTTCCAACACAAGCAATGCAGCACTGGAGAGTTCAGTTCACTCTTGCTTTCCAAAGTAACCACCAGTAGGAAATTGCTTCTAACAACATAAGCCTTAGATGTACTAAATTAAGTTGAATTTCTTTGTCCTGTTCCTATTACAACAGGCAAAAATAATATGACATTTTGATTCTTCTCAATGAGGATCAAGATGTTTTACAATTTAAATTCATACGCCTTCAAAAATCATTTTAAGGCAACTTTATGAAGCTTGCTTTAATCTGATACAATATTCAATGTGACTTTATAGCTTATTTGCTCGAGAACATGGCCTACATCAAAAATTATTTAAAAAATCAGCAAAATAATTGGTAGCTGTATTTAAAGGTGGGACATTGCCCAAGAAATCTCAACAATGATGGTGCCAATATTTTTTATGGATGCCCAATCAGTATGGCAAAGTTCAGAAAGCAGATTTCTCATAATTTGTACTAAAAATAATCTTCATTTTATTTTCCACAAATGACTATGACCCATTTAATTATATGGACTGAAAACTTACCTCAATAAAAACTTTCAAAGGTTTGATATGTTATTTACTTAATTAATTCAAGTATTTATCAAAACTTATGTGTCCCAGACATAATTCTAGGCATGTGGGATATAGTAATATATAGAAAACAGGTAAAACTATCTGCCTCGTGGATCTCTTTTGAATGGATCACCCAAGCACTGTATTAGACATGTTCATGTTCCTGTAAGATAGATTCTATTGTGCTCATTTTATCATTGGTAAATTGAAGCTCTGGTAGAATAGGTAGCTTCATCAAGATTAAACAGCCAGTCAATGGACAAGTCCGAATCCGTATCAGCTTTTCTGGTTGCAAGTCCTGCCTCTGCTCTATTGCATTTCCAAAACTTGTGTCTGTGAGTACTTCTCCAGGAAGTGAATGTTTCATAAAAATTAATATTTCAATTTATGAGGGAAATTCTTCTTGTCACAGGTTGTGTTCTCTTCGTAGCAGCTGCTGTGATGCAGTTTTTCATGGAAGGGGATTCTTAAGGCATCGACACCTGGAGAAGGGACAGAATGGAAGTAGATTACACAGAGAGAAGGTGAGCTGCACTGCAGCCTTAGGGGCAGCCTCAGCTGCTACTGCAGGGATTCTGAAAATGAGATGACCCTGCAAAGCTATTATGAGTCGGGGCAAGACAGCCAGGCCTTTGTACACCACGCCAATTAGTTTTTGGATACGGTCCATCCCTGGAAAGGAGCATGACCCTGGATAAGATAGATCTATTCAGCTGAGCCAATCCCCAAAGGGGGCCAACAGCTAAGGGAGTGGCTCCCAGCGGCTCGGCCAGCAGCTAGGGCCATGAGTCCTTCGTTCCTGAAGGGGTATCTGGGAGTTACATCACAGCAGTCACCAGACCATGGTGTTTGTAAGCATAAGATTAAATGAAACAAAACTAAAGATTTATTATTTACTGTTGTCTACCTAGAGCCTTTAATGGTCAAATATGTACTGTGAATTTTGAAGAGGGGAATTTACCATGCAGACTTTCCCAAATTTATTTAAGGTTTAAATGCTTTTAGGAAATTTATATTTATTAACAGTATCAGACAAAATATATTAAGATGTATGTGTACCAGAAATCATAGTATAATTAGACAAGTGCAAAAAGAGTTAGACATAAAATGCAGTAGTAGAGTACAAAAAATTGACTCAAAATGGATGGTAGACCTAATGCTATAAAACTCTTAGAAGAAAGAATAAGTATAAATATTTGTGATCTTGAATTAGGCAATGATTTCTTAGATATAATACCAACAGCTCAAGTGACAAAAGGAAAATAAATAAATTGAATTTAATGAAAATTAAAAAATTTTGTCCTTCATGCAACAACGTAAAAAAAAAAAAAGCAACCTACAGAATCAGAGAACATTTGCAAACCATATATCTGATAAGAGACTTGTGTTCAGAATATACAAAAACAATTACAATCCAACAATAAAAAGACAAATAATTCAATTTAAAAATGGCAAAGAATGAAAATAGAAATTTTTCAAAAAAAAAAAAATGGCCAATAAGTACATGAAAAGATGCTTGACATCATTAGCCATCAAGGAAGTACAAATCAAAACCACAGCAACTAGGATGACATAATCAAAAAGATAGATAGTAACAAGTGTTGGTGAGGATGTGGAGAAATTTGAACACTCATGCACTGCTTGTGGGAGTGTAAAATGATGCAGCCACTTTGGAAAATAATTTGTCAGTTCCTAAAAAGGCTAAACATAGAGTTACCATATGACTTGGCAATTCTACTCCTAGATATATACCTAAGAGAATTGAAAATATATGTCCACACAAAAACTTGTACACAAGTATTCATTGCAGCATTATTAATAATAGCCAAAAAGTAGAAATAACCCAAATGTCCATCAACTTATAAATGGTAACTAAAGCGTGGGATATTATTTGTGTATAAACCGGGATGATGTAATGATACATGCTACGACATGGACGGACTTTGAAAATATCAAGCTAAATGGAAAAAGCCAGACACAAAGGGTATATATTGTATGATTTCATTTGTATGAAATGTCTAGAATAGGGAAATCCATTGAGACATACAGTAGATTAGTGGTTGCCAGGGGAGGTAATGGGGGTGACTGCTAATATGTATGGGGTTGCTTTTTGGGATGTTGAAATATTCTAAAATTAGACAGTGGTGATAGTTGCACAATCCTATACACATACTAAAAACCACTGAATTATACTTAAAATGGTGAAGTGTATGATATGTGATGATATTTCAATGTAGCAGCAAAGGCATAAATAAGAGCACCATGAACTTTGCCTACAGAAGTTGTCAGAGCTCTCTTGCTTGCAAGTGAAAAAAAATAAATCTCAGACTATATTAAGAAAATTTTTTAAAAAGGGGAAGAAAGAATTTATTGGCTAGCATAACTGGGAAATCCAGAGGTGCAATTTGCTTTAAGGTCTCACCAGAGGAGATGAAATGGCACCCGGCAACCACAGACTCTCTCTCTCTCTGTGTTTAGCAAGTCCAGTAGAAAGAGAGCTGTTCTCTTCCAATATCCTTAGAGCAACCAAAGGGAAGAATTCGATTGGTGCTGCTTGGGACATAGACTTATTCCTGAACCAATCACTGGGTATAAGAAGGCTGGAGTATTCTAATTGGCTGCCCTGGGTCATGTGCCTCTCCCTTTGGGGTGGTCGTTTGGGGGAAGCCTTAGTGATTTACCGTCTTCCACAGAACTAGTATACAAGTTGGTTATAACAGGTGGAATGAGTTTGCAGATGAAATAGAATAGAAGAAATGCAAAGGAAGAGAATTCTAGTAAGAATCAGCATAGTACTCTTCCTTTACTTGTGACTTTTAATGTCATTTTCCCGTTACCATCAGTCTCTTTCCTAGAGGATTAATAGTATTGACATTAATATAACAGTGCCACAGTAATGTTATGTTCTACAGTGAAGGTTAAGTAATCATATTCTAATAAGCGATAATTGGTATGAAGAATTAATACACACTCTAGGACTTACGCCTCACTCAGAATTTACTCCTGTCTGGATGTTTTGGTTCAGCTAGCTGAGTCTAACCCACCTCAAGATCTTTTTTTCTTCCTTTCTTCTAATAGCCCCGCTCCTTGGCCATCAAAGAAATAGGCATCTTTTCCCCATAAATCTGCTCTTCCAAGTCTCAATGGGTAGAGTTAAAATTCTTCCAGTTACCCAAGACAGAAACTTGAAATGACCATTAACTCTTTCATCAACATCCAACCTATTACCAATTACTAGAAATATTGCCTTTTACCTGTCTTGAACATTGTCCTCTCATCTTTATTTCAATGTCATTGCAGTAATTTACCTTTTCATAATTTCTCACTTGAATACCATAACAGCATCTCCCAGTCTCCAACCTCCATTCCCTAAATCCATCCTTTATACTGTGGCCATGGTGAACTTTTAAAAATGCAAATGTCTCCCCCCAGGCTTAAAATTCTGCCCTAAAGATATAATGTATCGTCAATTCCATTGGATGTATATTCCCAAGTCTTCTGAACTAATAAAGTCACCCTAATCTTTGGTATGTGGATAAAAATCTCCCAAGCTCCCATCTCATAGTGATGAAACCTAGTGTTTTCATTTCTCTTCTTCATCTTAGAAACCTGACTCAGACCAGGATCCAACCTCACCATAATTGACCTGTTTCTTACTTGGTCCGAATGACTTCAATTTAATTATTTGATATATTAAACTGGAAGTTTTGACTAAGTCACCAACATACACTAATCATTTTCCAAGTGAAATAGACACCTTCTGTAAGACTTGCAAAAAGAATTAACCAAAATCTGGTTAAACTCTCAAGTCCCTCCTTTGCTTTGAGGCTATTAAATAAGTTAATAGTGGATTTGAAGATGAAGGATTTGTGAGAAAATTTTCTGTGAAGAGAGCTGTCCTAGGAAGCTCTTCTCCCAAAGCAGAAAATATGGGTGATGTGCCCCCATCACCTTGAATAGAAAGCAGGTAGTCCAGGCAACTACTCAGAGACTTTAATAGGTGTCCCTGGATTTGGGGGGTGGAAGAGATAGCAGACTAGACTGGTGTCTAAATCTCTCTTAAGAAATGCCTTAGATTTCTTAATAGAAACTCTACTAAGAAATGATTTCTTAATAGATGAGACAGGCTGTCTAGCTGCTGAGGGGCAGATCAGAACAGAGGCTCTGAGATCAGCTTGCATCTCTGGAGTTTGTTGAAATGAGTGAAATGAGAAGCTTGCCATGGACCTGATGTCATCTTAGAACAAGTTATTAAAGCCTCATTTTAGGGGCTACAGAAGGATTGAATGACTAGGTAGACCAGAGAAACATCTACCCAGGTAAGAGATCTCTGAGGTAGGGATGGAGTCTCTAAATAACCCACAAAAGTGTCCCCCAGATACAGGACTTTCAACAACAGCCAACATTCGGAAAGCACAAATCCATATTATGACAGTGTCGGTTAAGGAAAAATTTTCGTACTCCTGTAATCTGTCCTCCACGCTCCCACCCCTGAGCCTGCACCAGAATGACAAAAGCTGAGGGAGTGAGACTGAAGAAATCATCCCCCAAGAGGCAGGCAATCAGAAGGAAAGGAATTATAACTCTAAATGAAGACAGAAGTTTTTACTATTACATGGAATTGGGCACCTAGAATGGAGACCATATTTTATAACTTAAAATTACTGTAAGAATTTTATTGTGTTAGAATAATTTTTTTAAAAAGTCATGGGACAGCTCAAGCTTTAACCCAGCAATAAGAAAATAACTTTCTCCACTGAGTAAATCATAAAATAAGATTGTGTTGTGGTTATACACCATAATCATGCTTATTTAATGTATGAGTTACGTTGATTAGGTGTGGCTGTATTCTAATAAAACTTCATTTACAAAAAGAGATGGAGGACTGGACTGAGCCCATAGCCCACAGCTTAGGGAACCTTGCCTTAGACTATAGGCTCCTTGAGGGCAGGAGCTCTGTTTGGTTATTACTGAATCTGAAATACCCTACACCTTGTAGATAATAATGACTGAATGGAAAAAAAAAACAGGAGCTTCTCTATTACCCATAATGCAGATCTGGTTCAACTCAAATAATTCTTTTTGTTATCTTTTCAAAAAGTTCCAAGAGTAAAGAGCTAGTATTCTTAGAGAGAACAATCTGAACTAAAAGACATTTAATTGCAGTCAAAAGAGCTTTTTCTATGAGGGCGAGCCACATAGTACAGAAGCACCTCCGAGCAGATAAGCGTATACAGGTTACAAAGAAGGCATATTCTAGCAGTCAAATTCTATGCACAGGCTTGTAAATATGTCACTAAAATGTAAACTTCCCAGTGGACGTGCTTCATCTTCTTTATCTTGTTTAGATTGACCTAGCATGATGTCCTGTACATAAGGGACAAAGATAAATGGAAGATAAGTAAAAGAAGAACAATTCTATTCATAAATAGCCAAAAGGACACTCAGAAATGCATATATAATTGAAGACAGATCTTTACTGAGAAAATTCTGTTAACCGGAAGGTGTGGTAGTGGAAGAGGGAATACAGAAGTTGGGACCAAGCTAGCAAAAAGAAGCGCCACCTGATGCCAGGGAGGTAGTTTTATCATTTGAAGGTTAACTATGAATTTAGTTCAGTCCGGTTGGGACACAATGATGTTTTCTTGGTGACCTAAACATTTTATTGAGATATTTTCAAAGATCATGTTAACAGTACAGATATTACTGATATTGACCTCCTAAGGTCTCTGGGATGTATAGAAATGCTAGGTTTGTGACTGAATATTTCAGATCCAATTAAAATTAATTAAATACCTACTATGCACCAGATATTCTGTTAGATACTTCCACACACATCATCAGCTCAGGGAATATAGCATAATGCCTGGGCACATGGTCTCGAATGAAGTCAGACCACTGGGATTTGACCAGTAGGTCCATCTTTATGAGCTTTGAGACCTTGAGCAAACAACTTACTTAATCTCTCTGTGCCTCAGTCTCCCTGTCTGTAATATAGTGAGAAAAATAGTTTTTGCATTAAAGGTTATAGTGAGGATTAAATGATAGAATATGTATGAAGTTCTTAATACAGTGCCCAGCATATAATAAACTCTCAAAAAAAAATATTAGCTATTATTATCATCATCCTATTTAATTTATCCTCAGCGTTGCATGAGTTTGGTGTGATTACCCCATCATACCAAAGAGGGAGCTGAAGCTCAAAATGGAACTTCCTGTAGGTGACAAGGGGCCAGAAGTCAAGGACAACTGGGTCAAGTTTATTACACCAGGAGGCCTACTGGGCCGAAGGCTGTCATATGTGCATCTCTAGCTTCGGTTCCAAATTTGCTTTAAAAATAAATCTAATCTCTGCATGGCACCATTCCCATTCTCCTCGAAAAGTTAAAATTGTGTTTATAAGAACCTCCAAGTAGAAGTTCCATAAAAGTATGAGATTTTCCTCTATCACAACAAAAAAATGTATTTTTCAAAAATAGCATTGCTTTGTTAGGACGTGTAATAATAGTCACCTTTTTGTGTAGTGTCCCTGGCTGCTATTCAAAGCCAAGCCCACTATCCTTTCATTGTTTTTTCTTTAGATCAGGAAAGACCTGAAAATTGGCTCTAAAAATTTCCTTAATTTGTAAGAAGAAATATTCCCCTGGAAGTCCAGTTGTTCTGACCAAGGAGGAAAAACAAAGCTCTAACAAGAAATGACCAGCATTGAAACCACGGGGTTTTCAGAATTAAATTGCTGAATTTATGTCACATCCTTTCTTGGCCATTCTCTAGTTCCATCTGCCAAAAGTAACACAAGTTGTTGCTCCAAGCAAAAATCTTCATAGGTAGTGACACTGATAATATTTCCCCAAGCAGAGCCTCAAGGAAGCATCTGGACGAACCTTCAAGGCAGGGGTGTGCTGAATCATTCCCCGGAGAGGGGATTTCTTTAAAGCCGTTTCAGACAGAAGAATAGTCACCCTCTGACCTCTGAACAGCTTTCTCTGGCAATTTCCAGAATGTCTGCTTCCAGAAACATTTCTTCCTTTGTTTAATTTCCATCAAAAGCACTTATAAGAGACCCATTCTCCTCTGCAGAAGCATCAAAGATGCAGGGAAAAAAATCATACAGATGATCCCTATGGCCTTGGGAACTTATAATCTAAGATGCAAACATACGTAAAAAAAGATACATAGACTGGAAGAGGTATTATATCAACACATAGTCAGACGGTAAATTATAGTATTTATATTGTATCTACCTAAACAACTTATTCTTTTCCAATTTTCTATAATATATAACAATAATAAGCAAAGATATGTATACACATATACATATGTGTGTGTGCCATATACATTTGCATACACACATATGCACATATGTACACACATACATATAGAACTGATTATATAATTTTCAGGGCTCAGTGCAAAATGAAAACATGGGTCCTCTGTTAAAAATTATATATATATATTTTCATATATTTCTGATTAAATAATGTTTATATTTAAAGATATTCTGATCTCGGTCTAGGTATGACCTTGGTTGCATAAGTATTTTGTCTAATTATATCCTGGTTAAAAAAAGGGGTCATATATTAAAAAATACAGTTGGACAAATATTTCAGCAGTCTACCTAATCTGAAACTTTTTCAGGTATCCAAAATTGTTCATTAATTACTTGATTTAATATTAATCCAAGGATTTAATTTAACTAAGGATTTTGAGAATTATATTTAAGCTGATCCACTATAGAATATAGTTATAGTTGGTATAAAATTATAATTCGAATTAGTTAAACACATAATTTTATACTTTTCTTAATTTTAAACATTACACAGAAGTAATGTTAGCTTATCTAATCAGTGAAGCAGAAGAAAAAGCTCAGAAAGTTTACATTTTAATTAGTCTCTTTATGAGGAAACAAATCCAAATCTTAAAGTGAAATGTATACCTGTATTACATTCCACACTTAGCAAAATCAGGGAAAAATCACATAGCTGTTTTGTAAACCAAAATTATTAAACCAGTTTGATTTATTGAGCAATTTACCTCGCTTATGTAAACTTGGATTCTAAATTAAAAGATTTCCGAACTAGCAGTTTCTGCGAGGTCTTATTTTCCTTAAATGAATTAGAAGTTTATATTCTTTATTTTCTAGAAATTTGGGGAATACAAAATACAGTAATTGTTTATAATTCTCTGTAAACCAATTTGTATGGAACTCTTTCAAGATAATATAGCATCTAACTTATTTATATTCTCCAGAGGACAATATATTTTACACGAATGCCTTGAGCAATAGGAGTTGTTCTCAATTACACACTCACAGATCCACTGAGAGCCTGCAGTTGCGATTCTATAGTCCAAGCTACAGGTCAAAAGCAAGCACAGGAATAGTAAAACACACCTATTCAGATCTCAAAGAGCTATTCTGCTTTCCAGTGAGCAGGAAATATTTTCTTCATTGATTTGACTCCAAACAGGTAAACAGGTAAACAGACCATAGCGAGTTACCACGTGGGCACCCCATAAAGCCACATTCGTAAGCCTTGCTCTCACCAACGGGGCTTACTTCAATGGCTGTCCTTCAAACAGACTTACATACACACAGGAGGCTCTTTCAGTGTAGGGGAGACCAACTAGCAGTCAGACACCCTCAGGGCTTGAAGACTTGTGGCCCAAACAATGCATTTCCTGATGCCCAGAGTGACTCTCCAGTCTCTGCCAAGGCCAGCTAGTGACTCAAGACAAGAAACATACCCACTGGTCCTGGAACCCACTGTGAAAAGAGACTGTAAGTTGTACAGACTAATAGAGCTTGCCAAGATCCAGAAACAAAAGCAAAATCATAGAATCAGAATTTAAAACGAGCAAACAAAAAAAACCCTAAAACCCTGAGAAACAGAGTCAACAGAGATAGAGTTCTTTGGCTGCTGGGGACCCACTTTGGGAACCAGGGGAGGCTGTGCCATGGGGCTCTTCTCTAGCAACAGAGTTTAACAGGCTTAGGTCTTTCTATGGACCAATCTCAAACTGTCAAGTTTCCAAAATATAAAAAACATGAACACATAAAAACAGCATAAACATGTGTCAAAGATTTAACTCTTTAAGGGAGGAACAAGCAGACAAAGTGATTCGGAGAGCATTTGAAGTACCATATGTATAGCCATTGAAGAAAGAATGTGAAATAAGACAACTACAAAATTAGATTTTTCGAAATTGGTTTATGTCCCTCCATAACCATACCCTTTGGGGTTTTCTTTCCTACCAGACAGAAGTAATTGGCATCACTGTCTGGCATGAAGCTCCAAGTAACTTAAGTGGATCTAGATTTTAACCAATAGTAAATAGTGAGCCGAGCAAAGGTACAATCCTTGGAAGGGCCTTGGATCATTCAGCATGACATTGAAAGGACCCGCATTTCTCTTTTGCCTTATTTTCACATTGTGGATAATTTTTCTTAGCAAGACAGGCTAATGGTGCAATTAGGACAAGGAGGATTGAGCAGGTGAGCCTGGTATGAGAAGCCAGATGGCCGAGAAGGCACAGACATAATATAGAGTGTTCTCATAAGAGAGTTGATACTAAATGGAAATCTGTAAGGCCAAGGGCAGTATGGTTTCTTGGAAGAGGAGTTGGGCTATCAGGGCTGACAGGGAGTAGGTTATAGCCTGACCTGGGAACTGATAGGCACAGAAGTCCTCAGGTAAAACTCTCAGAATGGTTTGTAGAGTTTACTTAGTCTGATCTCCTCTCTGGCGTGAGCAGCTGATGCAGGTCTACATCAAATGGACTTCTCATGTGTGGTCTAGAAAATGCATTCACAACACTCGCTTATGTTGAAAAGACACCAAACGTGCTCCCATCAGTCTTCCCTTTCCTGAGCGGGGTGCCCCTGAGGCTCCCTCACTGAATGGCGAGCCCCCTGATTCTGTTCCACACCTCTACTCTCACCGCATTACCTGGTACCACCAATATCCTGCAGTTCGAGTTCACCAGCACTGTACCCAAGAGGCGACGCCCTGCTGCACCCCCCATTGCATCCATGCCCCCTCCATGCTACTCCACGCTGCCTCCATCTGCTTGCTTGTCTAATACTTTCTGTCTTATCTCAGTCCATGGTCCTTTCCCTTGTCAGTCTCTTCCTAACACTTCTCAACCTGTCCTTCCCACTCCCAAGCACATTCAGCTGCTTTCTGCACCATCTCTTGGCCTTGGGTACCTCCCCTTTCAACTAACTCCCCATTCGCATAGTCCCGCACTCTACGTGGTGCATCCCAGTGTCCCAGGGTACTCTGCTTTTGGCTGCGCTGTGCTTTAAATCTTCCTTGACCCCAGCCTGAAGGCCTGCCTCCCACTCGACTTTACGACCACACCAGGCCTCAGAGTGTTCAGATACACACCAGGTGGCCTGTTGCTTAGAACTATTGTTCCCTGGGGTCACTCAGGACCTTGGGTCATATTCAGAAAATGTTTGCAGCTAACGGCTTTCCCAGGGTGGCTTTGAGATCCACACATGACCAAAGGCTGTGGTGAGGTCGAACGTGAACCCTTCCCTGGGCCCCATGTCCAGCTGCATCTCAGATCCCTGGGGCTGGATCTCTGGAATCTGCTTGTTTGCTCGTGTTCACAGACTCTCAGAACAACCCTGCGTGAACCTCAAGACAGTTTGAAAATGGATCCAGGTGTCTTCAATCTGCCTTTTTAGTTTTTGGAAAAGCCTAAGATATAATTAGCGGAAGTATTTGTGCTTATTCTCTAAAGCCTTTAGAAAAGCCCACACAGCCCAGAGCTCTGTTTGTTGCTTCTACTGCTTAGCAGGGACCAAGAGAGAAATGCAAGGGGAGAGGAGATGACTTTGTGGCCTCCCTTCCACGGCCCCAGACATCCCCAACTCTTCAGGCTGCTGGGGGAACCTTCATGGGGCACGAGCTCCCACTTCCCTTCAACGTCAGCTCTGGGCATGTAGCAAGCTGAGGGCCAAGGACCTGGAAGCCTTTCCTCTGATCCTGCCATAAGGAATCCAGAGGCCCTGGCCCCTCCCTTCGTTCTTTCCCCAGGAAGGACAGCCGTAGAGCCACAAAAGAGTTTGCTGGCTCCTCCTGAGGAAGAGGACAAGAGCCAGCTGACCAGGGTCTGAGTCCCAGCTCCACAGCCCCTGCTTGTCTGAATTTGAGCAATTCACCCCTAACTTGTTATCTTATCCACAGTGTGAATAACATTAAGGCCCATCATACATTTCACAGAGGTTTCCCGAGGATCGTGGGTGGTTTAAATAACTTTGCAAACAATAAAGCATTAGATAAATATTAGTATTAACATTCATAGTTATAATAAATAAAATAGTAAAATTTGAGGTGTATCATTAAGACATCTAATCATAATAATACCTATCCTATTAACACCTGCCATCATAACAGATCATCCTTAACAGGTTCTCAGTCTCCTCACACTACCTTTTATAAAAAATGTATTTATTTAAATTAGTTTCAGGTATACAGTACATTGGTTAGACATCTATGTAGTTCATAAAACAATCCCCTCAATTGCTCCCTCCCTCCCCTGACCGTTCATCTAGCCATCATAGTAATGCTAACTGCATTTCCTCTGCCATGCTCCCCTACCCCGTGACCAATTAGCGACTCCTAATTTGTGCTTCTTTAACCCTTCACCCCATTCTCCCAGCCCCCCAAAGTCCTCCTCTCTGTCTGTCACCAAATTTTCCACTATATTTGTGAGTCTATTTTTGATTAGTTTGTTCTTTTCATTCCTTAGATTCCACATATAAGTGAAATCATATGGTATTTATCTTCCTCTGTCTGACTTATTTCACTCAGGATAATAACCTCTAGGTCCATCATGTCGTTGCAAATGGTAGGATTTAATTTTTTTAATGGCTGAGTAATATTCCATTGTATATATGAACCATAATTTCTTTATCTAATTGTCTGTTGATGGGCATTTAGGTTGCTTCCATATCTTGGCTATTATAAATTGTGCTGCCATAAATATTGGCGTGCATAGATTTTTACACATTATTGTTTTGGTTTTCTTTGGATAAATACCCAGAAGTGCAATTGCTGGATCAAAAGGTAAATCCATTTTTAATTTTTTGAGGAACCTCCAGACTGTTTTCCATAACGGCCGTACCAGTTTGCAATCCTATCAACAATGTATGAGGGTTCCCTTTTCTCTACATCCTCATCAACGCTTGCTGTTTTTTGATTTATTGATGACAGCCATTCTGACTAGATGTGAAGTGATATTTCATTGTGGTTTTAATTTGCATTTCCCTGATGATTAGCGACCTTGAGCATCTTTTCATATGTCTATTAGCCATCTGTATTTCTTCTTTGGAGAAGTATCTGTTCAGGTCTTTTGCCCAGTTTTTAATTGGATTGTTCGCTTTTTGTTGTTGTTGAGTTCTACAAGTTCTTTATATATTTTGGATATTAACCCCTTATCAGATGTATCATTAGCGAATATCTTATCCCAAACAGTTGGTTGCCTTTTTGTTTTGTTGATGGTTTCCTTTGCTGTACAAAAACTTTTTAGTTTGATGTAGTCCCATTTGTTTTGTTTGTTTTTCTTTTGTTTCCCAGACTATCTTTTCTTAACCTCACAGAGTGTGACACCTTTTTCCCTACCTCTCTTGCTCAGAGAGATGTTTTTAATCCCCTTTGTCCCCACTCTTTCCAAAATTTCCTTCACCTTGGATTGCAGGGCAGAGTCTCATACTTTCGAGGTGCACCTCACCCCACTCCATCCCTCCAGGCAGCAAGGCCCACTGAAGTTACCCCCCAGCTCAGGCCATTCTCTCTACAGCCAGCTGGACATCGACTCGGTTCCAGCTCCCCCTGTGGCACGTCATCCTGTGGCACACAGACATTATGCAGTCAAGGGTTCTGTGACCCAGTGCATCTGGGAAATGCTAGGCAAAGTTACCCTTATTTTGGTTTGCTTTTTCAACTGTGAGACTTTTCCGACTTTAATATGCTAACGTACATGACGCATTTCCAAGCGGGGGGTGTAGTATGACATTTCCCAAACCTGCTTGGCTGTGGAACCCCTGTCTTCGTCACAGAGTCTCGCTGGGTCAGTGTGCTGTGGAGCGCTGTCTTCGCCATAATTTGGGACCCACACGCTGCCATCTCCTCTGCAAGGCGTCCCAGCCCGAGGACAGAGGTCGACCTGCCTGACGCGTTTGTCACTGGCGGCTCCTCTGCCCCCACAGCAGTGCCTCTCCCACCTATTGAATCACCCTTCCTGGCTTCCATTAGATAGAACCCCACCTTGCAAGACTGTTTCCTCCTACATGCTGACTTCTGGAGCTGCCCCGCTCATGGTTCCATCCGCTGGTAGGCTGTGGCAGAGTTCTTCATCTTTCCACATCCACTGTTGCCCATGGGCAATCACAAAGTCCGGTCGGGAGAGGCCTGCTCGGCCAATCCCAGCAGATGCCGAGGATGATGTGGCTGTGCCCAAGAATGCAAGAAGCCTCAAGCTCTTAAGTCCCTCTAGCGCCAACTTCTCTAGAGAAAAAAGTCCGATCCGCCACAGGGTCCAGGCCCCGGAGGCCACCCCAGAGGGGCCCCTGACCTTGACAAACAAGAAGAGATTTTCAGGCGTTTCTCACTTTATAGCGCTTTGCAGATATTCTGTTTTCATTAACATCGAGTGAAAAGGGTACAATTCAGATGATGGTTAGCAGTTTTAGAAATAAAATATTTTCTGATTAAGGTATGTATGCTGCTTTTTAACACATAATGCTGTTGCAAACCTAACAGACTACAGTATAGTGTAAACGTAACTGGGAAACCAAAACATTCACGTGGCTCACTTTATTGTGGTGTTCTACATTACCCTCAATACCTCCGAGGTACGCCGGTACCATCCCACTGCACGCCAAGCAAGAATGCACAGGTCTCCTGGGTATCAAAAGGGAATTCTCCTCGCCTTTGGGCCCAGTTTGGGACTTTCAGGCTCACTTGGGAATCTGTTTTTTTTTTTCCTTTCAATTTATTCTTCACTTCAGCCTGCAGCAAATTATGTGCTGGCCATGTGCCAGGCACTCTGCTAGGTCCTGGGGGAGGCAAGGCTGCAAGAAAAAATGTCCCTGGGGAGCATGACTTGCACTTGGAAGACCTGGGACACATGCTTTCTTTGTTTAGCCCTCAGTGACAGAGATTAGAAGAGTAGCCTTAGTTGTTGGGGGAACCAAAGCCTGTTCAGGCCATCAAGGGCCATTGTCCCTGTTGTGCTGTGACCTCACGCCCAAAGAGTAACCGTGGCAAGGCGCAGAGACAGTTTACTGCAAAGTTACATGAGCTTAAGCTTCAGAGCCTCAGCCCTGCAAAGCCCCCTTCCACACCCTGCCCCTGACTTTGCTTGTAAAACGTAGCACTCTTTTCTTTACTCCCATATTGAATAAGTTTTGGCCCCACAAGTCCTGGATCTGCCTTTGGTGGGTGAGAGACACATGCTTCTCCGATTAAGTTCCACTCCATGGGAACTTGTTGGACCAGAAATTGGTCCTGAACTTGTGTGAAAGACATGCCCATGAGCAGCTCTCAGCCTTGGAGGAGAAGACCATTTCCTGAGCAGACACTTGAGTTCTCGGATCTGAATCACCGAGACAACCCCAGCACAACCATGCCCCATGGGACAACTGAAAGCCCTGCTCTTGGTGGCCCTGACCGCGTCCTGAGCCCACCTGGGTGGTGGGCCAAGCCAGGGAGTAAGCCACACTTTTCCTGCTTAACCTCATTTTCAGGAAAACTCTAGTGAGTATTATGAGTCTCCCGGCCTTCTCACCTTATCCGTAGCAGTGTATATTTCTCCAAAAACTTATTTATTTTTTTTCTTGACATCAGTGCAACTCAACATGGAGCTCCCACATCAAGGCAAGTAACAGAGGAAGACATAGTAATGACCAGCATTCTCAATGGCAGGATGTTCCAGTCAAGTGACGATTGTGTCTGACCAGCTTGAGGCTTATGCCCTTTGGCTCTAGGATTCCAACCAGGGTCAGCTTCCTAGGACTTAGACCCGCTTTGTGTCTTGAAACTTCAAAGCAAATGCCTCCTTGTCTCAGGAATGTCAGAGCTCGCTGGATTCCCTTTAAAGTTCTCTAGAATCCCATCCCCTACTCACTGCTTCTAAGATAAAACAGAGTTCTCCATCTTTTTGCTATAAAGCATGTGGGACAAGAAAATCTGGCAAAAGTTTTCATGGCTGTAATTTATTTGTGCTTTTCCCCATCCCCTTGGGAATTAAAAACAAAAACAAAAACAAAAACAAAACAGTACATGCTATTGTCCAACAGAACAGCCCAGACACAAGCAGGAGATGCGCTCTGTGGGTGAGGGACTTTGCAGGGAGACAGGCATCTCACAGAGAAGGAAGGGACCCCAATAAAGGGCAGGCCTTGAAAAAGGACCCCTAGGGCCAGTCTCATTTGGTGGGAAACAGATGTGCCTGCGACCTACCGAAGGAAGAGATTTGTAGGCCCTGTCTCTCTCTTCCCAGCAGGCCAGCTGCCCCGAGCAGCAGGCTGGCCTTGTTCACAGAGAGCCCAGCGTGGAGCCAGAGCCTCAGGCCCGCTGGGAGGGGAATTGCTCCTTCAGCTTTCAGAGACTGCTGGGTGACCAAAAATCTCCTGGGCTCGTGACACTACTAAGAGTTCCCGATTAAAAAAAAAAAAACAAAAAACAAAATAAAACAAAAAACGAACAAACCAAAAAACCCCACAAAGTCTAAACAGGGAGCACGGAAGGGACCTCAGATCCAGAACTTTGAGGGAACAGTTAAGAGAAAAGGTCATAAAAATGTGTCCTCCTCTGCTTTGGGGAAAAAGGAATTGATAACTTTCTCTTTTTACCATTAAATCCTTTCCCTACAGAAAAGTAAAAAGATTTCATGGAGGGCATCTTCCCCCACCAACCCGCCTCCCATTGGCTCTTCACTGAACAGAGGGTCACAGTCGGGCCACTAAGTGGCTTCTTCCCAAGTCACTCCCCCAGGTCGGCGGCCTGAGCGCCGCCCTCCCGCATCCTGAGCCTGAGGTCGCCATGCATGCCGCTGAACCTTTGCGCTCCTTGCAGCTGTATCCACATTCAAAAGGTTCATGTTGTTTTGCTGATGGATTATTTTTTGATGAGAATGTTGACACTCTCCTGATTTTCTCCGAATGCTGCACTTCTGAGATGGAACCTGGGTCCCAAACCCATCAGATGACAGTCTTTACACTGGTCCGGTTCGTGCCTGAATTGGTAGGTAGGTTTGGTTGATCGAGGCCGAGCTAGTTTGTTTACTGCTCATGACCCACCTCCATCAGAGAGAGAGGTGCTCTGAGCCAGAGAGAGACTTGCTTCTAGGCCCCAGCTGTCCCACTCCAGGGGCAAAGCTCTAACCACTGCCCTGTACTGCTGCTTACTCATCTATCGCTTCAATTACGAGCACAGCGGAGGGAATAGAGTTATTTGGCGAGGATCGTTACATGTTAGCACTGGAACGAGACCACCATGCTCCCGGCCCAGCGCCATCCTCATTACACAGCTGGAAAGAACGGATGCCAAACTGGCTTTCTCAAGGTCAGCCAACTTATTAACTGAAGACAGAGGGATAATGTGGAAATCAAACAATTTTGCCATTTCGTGATGTCTCTGGGCAGAGATTTTATGAGGAAGATGTTGGAAACCACGACCGTGATTTGAGACTGAGAATTGTGTATGGGTAGAGTTTTCCACGCTTCTCCCTTTCCCACATGGTGGAAATGCTGAGAGCTGACTATGTGTGAGCATCCTGTGAAAGTACAGTCTTCTTTCATGACACATGCATTCAGTGGGAATGCTGCTCTCTGCCATTAGCCTGGTGGCTTTACACATAATACCTCTTATAACCCTCCTTTACCTGTCTCACTTGTTACAGCTTAGGTGTCAATAATCCCATCTTAACTTGAGGCTCAAGTGCTTAGGCACAACTTCTGGCCTCCTCATTGACTTCTGGGTTACCTTAGCCTGGGGCTAGTATGGCCAGAACTCAAAGGTTTGAAGTGTGACCAGGATAAGCCTGGACCCTTCCTGTGACTCCTCTCTGTCATCCTCTGATGGGGACACTTGGGTCTCCTTTTCTGTAATGCTGACACCTCACAGCAGGACTGCTTGAACTGAAAGAAGCTATCCATGCTCAGAAGAGAAACACATTCAGTCTAAAGTTAGCTTGAGTCACCCTCTTAATCTTGGACACAGTGTCTGAGGTAGAATCCAGCTTCCTCACCTTCTTCAGCTGATCTCAGGCTGCTCATTCCTTAAGGTCAAGGTCAAGTCCTTCCTATTCTTGCTCCTGGACCCTTTGCTGATAAGCCAGTCACAGTGATGTGTCCTTCTCCTCCCTCTCACTCTCGCTCTCGCTCTCGCTCTCGCTCTGGCATTCAGCTTAAGCTAGCTGGACACTTTTTAATTGTATTTTATTGGTTAATTTTATTAATTTTATTTAATTTTATTATTTTATTTTTTGGCATTTACAGTCGCTACACCTAAATTTGGAGCTCCCTGAAGACCAGCACCGGACACATCTAGTACCTGGCATGTCTCATACCTACAACAGCTCAGAAAGGTCCTTGGGGACAATCCAGTAGTGACAACAAAACCAACCAAACTATGCCATGGTTCCTGTGTCTTGAAAGAGAAAGCCAGTGACACAGGTTTATAAAGAGTCTGTCTCTCACTGGAACGTCAGCACTTGCAAGGCAGAAAAAAAGCTTTTTATAGATGAAGGAGTGCTGCCTGGGGGCTGGTGAATGGGTGCTGGGCCAAGTGAGAAACAGGAAATGCTTTTTCTCTGCCCCTGCTGCAGGTCATGAAATTGTTCTTGTCCCTCTCACCTGTGGGGAAGAAGAAGGTGTTTACTGCCCAGTCGGGTCAGAATCCCCTCCCACGGCCTCAGACTGGATTCCTGCAGGTCGTGCAGGGCCTAGAGCAGCAGCAATTTGGCTCATCCACAGCCAGCTGCCCCAGGGGAAATCAGGCCTAGCTCTCATGTCTCTCAGGCAGGGCTTTTGTCCTTTTGATCAAAAGTGCGATGAATCTCAATTCCACTGACATTTGTCAAGAAGACATTTCATAAAAGGTTCCAGTCGAGAAGGAATGCTGGCTGGGCCCGAGCCACCTCTAAAAACACAGGCGGTTGCATAAAACCCCTGATGTTCCTGTCCTGTGATCCAAAAGGGTGTCACAGGTTAGGCTGGGGACAGGAGACCAGGTGCTGAAGAAAATGGCCTGGGCAGTTCATGAGGTGGCCTTTGGCCTTGAAGGGCACATAAAATGGGGCTCCGGTTTGGGAGTAAAGGAATCTGGGATGTTCCTAGTACAGCTAGATTAAATTATTTTGGCTTTTTGCTGTGCAAGGAGCCCAGCATGATGTTAGGTGACACTTAATAACCAAAAAATATACCGATCACTGCCAGAATGAGATTTAAGAGGCAGGATCCGTTTGAGCATTCGGATGGGAGTCACAGATATAACTGAACATGGTCAAGAAAGGCTGGTGGAATTTGCATGAAGTCTAGAACGATAGGAAACTAAGGACAGGTGTGTGGGGGTAGGGGGACGTCCCAGGACTAGGGGATGGCACGAAATGCACAAAAGAAAATAAATATAAGAGGGTTTAGCCACCTGAAGTCCCAGGTGTGACCGTTCAGATAAGATTAGAAAGGCAGAGTTTGTCGCATTGTGAGGTATTGAATGCCAAGCAATTCTGGGAGTCTGGTTTTTCTCCCACGACCACAGGGAAAATCATTGGAGACTTTGACACATGGAATGAGATTACAAGATGGGTGTTTTGGAGAGCTGACCTGGATGAAGGGGCCAGAGTCTGAAGGTAGAGGGTCAGACGGCTGCTGCCATGATTCAGACATGGGACTGCACCGCCCGCCAAGAGACCGCCCAACAAAGAATGGAGAGAGCAGATATTTTGGAGGAAAAATCAGTCTTGTAATGGCCCATCCTGCCCAGTGAATGTGTTTGCTGCCCTTTCCAGCCAACTACACTCCCCATGGAATGAATTATAAGAAGAGTTTTTGACTAAGTGTTTCTTTAGACTCGTTAGTCTTCTGTCTAAATCCTCATAGCTTCCTCATTGCTCACCCTATAAAGCTCAAATTCCTCGGCTTGCCTTCAAAGCCCAAATGAGTGGTTTTCATTTTTTTTTTTTTTAAAGCAGTAGGACTTTTTCTTCAAAGGTGATATTACTCAGAAAACCAAGATATAAAACAGACAAAAGCAGAGCGACTCTGCTCGATTCCGTACACGGGCCTAACGCATTCCCGCAGCACAACCCAGTACGTTTAGGTTCCAATCCTCGGCCATCGCACCCTATTCCTACCCCTAATGCAGAGTGTCTAACACCCTCCAAGAAAACGCCAGGCCCCTAAGGGGCCCAGCTGGAGCCCATTTCCCTACCAGATCGATTTCAATCTGTCTTTTCTCCTGCTGCTTTTTCACACCCATCAGAGTTCTTTACCTTCTGCCCTAAAAATATCTTAGACCTTGGCAACCTGTCTCTGTTGCTTGCCATCATCCTGACATGATATACTCACAGCACCTCACATATTTCCAAACCTCACCAGTCCCAGCTCATGCCTCATCTCTACCATCATCATCACCAGCGTCATCACCACGATCATCACTATCATTATCACCATCATCCTATCATCACCATCATCACCATCAATATCATCATTACCATTCATATCATCATCATCATTAGCCAAAAAGTTGATTGAACTTTTATATCCGTTGTATAGCAATTATATCATTTAATCCTCACATTAACACACCCACATAGGTATTATTATTTCTCTCACTTTATAGACCCAAACTAAAGTATAGAGAGGTTAAGTAACATGCTTACGGTGAACCAGCTATGAAGCACCTGCTCCAAGATTCAAACCCAGGCAGTCCAACACAAGAGCTCCCACAATCAACAGGTATCCTACATAGCTTCCCCAAATATATGTATGTAGATTGGTTAATAGAGTAATTGGGTTGATGACTGAAGGAATACAAATAATAAAAGAGAAAAGTCATTCAATCATTCAGCAAATATGTATTGGGTTCCTACTATGTGTCATGCACTATACCAGGCTCCAGGGAGATGGTGAAGAAAAAAGTGGACACTACTGCCTTCCTTTTGGAGCTTAAAGTCTGGGGAAAGGAATGAAAGATGACCCTAAGTTTTCCAGTGTGAGTGATTCAGAGATGAAATAATAGTGTCATTGGGAGGGAATTCAGGAATGAAGTTAGAGGCAAAAAGATGATTTCGGCAGACAGGATGCTGAGCTTCAGGTGCCAGGGTAAAACAAATTAACAAATGGAATGGTTCAGAAGGTCATGGAGATACTGGGTGGGAGCTCAGAGAGAGACTGACGTGGGAGATGTGGACCTAGGAATTACATAAATAATGTTGACAACTAAAGATAGGCACCTAAGCCAAGATTGATGTAGAGAAAATTACATCTAGAGACAGGAGCCAAGCCTTGGAGCATGTTCCAGAGAGGATAGACACCTCCCAAGAGGAGAAATGGTCACAAGGTGTCCAAGAGGCCAGGGACTGAGGAGGCCTAAAGGAGAGCGAGAGGTGGTCGCCTGTATCAAGGGTTTCAGGGAGGGCAACACAGGAGAACACCGGTTCTTTCCATTTGAACTAAAGGAAATTTTCACTGATTTCTAAGAGCACAGTTCCAATACAGGAGTGAAGGTAAGTGACAGAGGATAGGGAACTTGAGGGAAAATGGCAATAGCCGTTTCCTGAATACATCTCACATTGAGAAGTCGGCATGAAAAGAGAACAGTAATGATCAGTTAATAGAATAAAATGATGAACAAAATCAGTTTTGCTAATTATGTGACCGGACCCAAATATGAATATGTTTAAATGTCATGGATTTAGAATAGAACTGTGTAAACTCATGCCAACTAAAATGGGACCCCCAGGGTTGACCTACCCGAGTCCCTGGAGCTTCTGCCCAAATGAATGGTGGTCTCTGCTCTCTTTCCCATTTGGTTTGATGACTGAGTGTAGTTCAGCAGATTCTTTCTTCCTTTTCTAACAAAAATTTTGAAAATAAAAGATCTAATCTAGTTAATCCCCCAAATGTGTTTTTCCTTGGGGAAACATTTACATTCTTATGACCTCAAATGCTAAGCCAATAAAAGCAGCATCAGAAATCATTATTCACTGTTATCAGCAAAAAAGCAAAAGGGAGTGAAAGGCTCAAAGAATTTCAGCATTTTGGGGGAGAAAAATGACTTTTTTGTCTTTGTATTTTTATCTTCTCTGCCACCATAGTTTAGATAGACAGAGAACAGGACCAGTGACAGACTGGTGTCTACAGGCCAAATAGTTCATTTCCCAAAGGACTTGGGGAAAACACTATCAGGGTGTCTTTGTAACAGCATGACAGGCTCAGAACTGGGACTACGGTAGATCACAGGAATAAGCTTTTTTGTTGTCGTTGAAAGAAATTGCTAAATTTAACAGCAGAACACATTAATTTGTGAATCATAGGGATAAAATCTTCCTAGAATACTCCTCACACACTGACCTCTGCCCCAATTCAGGCCCAGAAACTAAAGCAGAGGGCAGACTAGAAATAGTGACACCTTCAGTGCCACGGCCACTCCGAGGAGAAGCTGATGCAACTGAGGTCATTTTGACTTGAAAAGGGGAAATGGAGAAAAGATATGGATCACATGAGTAACTATTAGCTCTTTCTGTTAAGAACAAAACAAGAAGGAATGGTTTCAACTTTCACAAGAAGGCTTTAGTTGGAGACTGGAAAAGAATTTCTGACCAACTGGTATATAAACATTGTGTTGCTAAGGATCATTGAGATTACTCAGGTTCAAATCCCACATCCTCCTGTGCAACCTTGAGCAAATCACTTGACCTCTCTGTGCCTCAATTTCCTCCATAGTGGGGATGTAGCAGGACCTACCTGTAGTAAGGTCTTTAGGAGTTAAAACGGAGGAGCAGACACATCATGAGTGGCAGTTAGCATCGTCTCCATCATGACCCTTCTCATCATTGTTGTACCCGAGCAAACACTCATCTCAATCCACAAGGTCAGATGTGAAGGAAATGTAACATTTTATTTTCTCCCTAAAACTGAATTTAATGTCTATCGGCCCCCATGTGGAGGAAAATGCGTATCTGGCAATTCAGGGTCACCTCCTTTCCTTGCAGAGGGAGGGTTGACGTCCGCATTGCCAAGGTGCTTGAGCTGCAGAAGAACTGGTGCAGGTCTAGTCCTGGGGTCATCGTCGGTCCACACCAGCATCCTCAGAGACCTGGGTATCGTCTCCGTTCATACAGGTAGCTTCCATTCTTGAGGATTCCTCAGGCCCAGTTCTCTTTCAGCTACTTCAATGGCCTGCTTGGGGGCAGTGGCCATGGGAATCCTGGGAGGCTGACTAGGCCCTCATATGGCTATAGACCCCAAGCAGCCATTCGTATTTGGGGATCTTGTCAGCTCCCAGAGCTGGGCCTCGGAGAAGTGACACCGAGGATTCCTCTACCAACCAACAGCCCCAGACATGTTATTTCTCTTTCACAAGCCTTGGCCCAGAGAAGACGGAGGGTGGGACCTACTATGCTTGAGATCATAGAGGGAGAATTCACTCTATGTGCCAGGGAATGACAACTTGCTACAGGACAGTCACCAAGAGGACTCACCTTTTCAGCAGCCAGAATACAAGAGTCTCCCCAATACTGAAATTCCCTCCTGGGTCCTCAGGAGGGGGACACTGTGTAATGCAGTGAGTTAAGCCTCGATGATATCTATACAGGAAATAATACAGTGAGCTGCCCAGGGCTACTTCCTATCTCACCCTGGCTATGGACCCAAAGTGTCTTGACAAAGGAAATCTCAGTAAAAATACTTTCACAGGGGCCAGCACTGTGCAATCCACACACATCTGTCTGCTGTTTCGATAAATAATAGACAAGCTAAATAAGCCTAAATAAAATTCAGTAGGTTTTGGAGAGGTGAGCAAACTATGTATTATTTAGGCAATCCTTCTCACATTGTTCTTGTCAAGTACTTATCAGCAGCAGTAGGCTCAGGTTAGAATGACCAATTGTCTTATTTGCCCAGGACTGAGGGCTTTCAGTGTTAAAACCAAGACAGTCTCAGGCACACTGGGACAGTTGGTCACCTTGGTTCAGAATGACACTTCCTGTCTCGTACATGAATCATTTTCATCTGTGTTGCTTGTTAAGTGCAAAACTTTAAATGTTAGATGACCTTCTGAGAACTGAGGAGCCAACAGGAAGTAGGGTGGCCAGACCTCCACCAGGAAGGAGTCTTGGCAGGGCCTAGATTCTCTTCCAAAATGGTCTTCTCTCCTGTAATGAACAGGTCAAGATCCCACAATATACCCAGCTTCATGTTTTATCCATTTTATGTGCTCAACAAATTCTGGGATCAAGTTGAATTGAGGTAATTTGGTGGGGTGGGGGACGATGTTCCCTGGCCTCTTCAAGCTCCTTTTGTTCATCTTTCCTTAGACACTTCTTTGGGGGTATACCTGTCTTTTGTTAATCTATTCTTGATTCTATCCTCCATTCAGAGATGAGCTATATGCCTTGGTCTGGGGACCCCTAGAGATAGAGATGCAGAGTCCTCTTCTATGGGTACCTGATGCTTGTCTCCTGGCTACCTGGATACTGACCTAACAGCCTCTCCTGGATCCTGCTCTAAGAAATTTCTTCAGAAAGTTTCCCCTTCCCTGAAACAGACAGTGTCTGTTCCTTTGTAAACATTCTCTTCTATTTCTGCTTCTCAGGGACCCCAAGGATCCAGGGTGCTGGAGTTATGACACTGGGGTGTCAGACAGAATAAAACATAACCGTTCTCAAGGTAGGGTTGTGGTCTAGTTGATGGGACAAATAGGTAAATGAGTAAATGAGTCTTTTCGACTTTCTTTTGAAGACTTTGGAAATTATTTTAAATTAAAACAAAACAAACAAACAAAACAACATTTTATTATAACAATAAAATGAGAAACAAAGCAAAAACACTCCCAGAACTTAGTTCTCATGATAAAATTAAGCCAAAATAATTTAGTCCTCAAAAAATTATCTCTCACTCCCTCCCTCTGAATGAATAATGGGTGGATGAATAGTGGATGGATAGATGAATGCATAGATGGGTGGTGGATGGATGGTGTATGGGTGGTGGATGGATGAGTGGATGGATGGATGGATGACGGATGGGTGAGTGGGTGGTAGATGGTCAGATGAAGGCACTGGGTCTAGCGATTGCTCAGACACGTTTCTTAGGTATATATGACATCAATATTTAAAATTCATGCTTTTAACATGGATTGTGGTTCCCCATATTCTTCTTTTTCAAAATGAAGTGGAGGATTGTCCATCAGAAGGACGATAAGCTCTGAGCTGAGAAAGAACTTGACCTCTGTGTATTACACCTTCCTTGGGAAAGAAGCATCCCCTGCCAGGAATCATTTAAATCTCTGTGGAATGGAAGCAAAGAGTTATGTTTCTCCAGAATGAATTAATCTCAGAAGAGTTCCCTGAGAATCTTGGATACATATTGATCTTTTAGAGCCAAGACTAACACATCTTACATAAAAGTAAAAAGAATATTTCTAGTTATCCCCGAAGAGATAGATTATTGTATCTAGTCAACAAGGATTTATCTTAAACCTCCAAAGAATTAGATGAACTCTCTTTAAATTTTGCTCTTTAATTAAGAGATGGATTTGAAGTAAGCCAGATCTGTGGCTTTAGCCTCGCAGTCACCAAACCTCAATGACAGGGCTGTTTTCGATCTTTGTGATATCAATCTTTTGACAACCAAACATTTCCTTAATAAAAGCATTTTTTGTGTCTTACTCTTATCAGACTCCTTGAGATTACGTAGATAAGGAGAAAAGGAAAACTCTGGACTAGAAAATCAAGTATGATCTACTGCAGAATAGCTCACATGCCAAAGGAAACCATTATCTTTTAGAAACTTACCCTCGGTGTGATTTTCAAAGATGTATACACTTGTCTTTTTCTGACTTTGTTTAGGACACAATAATTAAGTTTTATTTTCTTTTTAATTGTGCAATGGATAGGTTAATGTCATTAGTATTTTACCATGGTCTGAAATTCAGATGTGCTTACATGAATTGAATTCTTATACCTCCATTGTAGTTAGCTTATGTTCTGAAGAGCTCTGCACAGTGAACAGCACTGGGCAAAAGACTGGCATATTATTTGGTTTCTGTTATTCAGAGCCACAAAACCCTGTGCAAGTCACTGAAACTTTCTCAGCCTCAGTTTCTCAACTTCAGCTGCTTGGCCTACAAAACGAAGCTAAAGCTGCCCGCCATCCTAGGTATTATAAAGAAAGCATAACCAACAAATTAGTGGCAAAGTGTAGCAATGAACACATAATTAAGTAACAAGTAAGGAGAATGATTCCCTTAAGCAGAAAAAATCGCGACCAAGTAACCTTTGCATGATTATATTAACATGGCTTTGAATCTGCAAGTTAGGTTGCAACTCAGCCTCACGTACTTAACTGACAAATGCCAATGAAAATATAAATGAGGCAAAGAACAAAATAATCACCATCATATAATGATAATCAGAAGAAATAAATTGGAGCATCAATGGTATTATTAGGTGAAGAGGGTGGAAGAACTGGGATTTTTGATAGATATTGTTTCTAAGAGAGTTTAGAACAGCAAGAATCCATAAGCTTTAACTCCACTCATCCCTTTCGTCCCCGTAAATAAAATTTCCCCCAGAGATGGCTGCCTAAAATGGCAGGAGCACATATGTTCTTAGAGCTGTTAGGTTTGCTTCCTAGGTCCTGTATCAGACTACGGTCTGGCCTTTTAAAGACTATTTTGAGTGTCTTAGGCACTATTTAGGAGTTCAGATACTCTGACTTCAGAGATCTCTTCAACTCTATAGACCCTCTGTCCATTTCCTAATGGCCGCAGGAGACAGCCCTTTAGTGTATGTTTATTAATAGCTCTTCTCATTAAACCCCAAATTGGTCCAGCTCACTAATTTCCAGTTTCTCTTGTTCCAGATTAGAGAATGAAGGGTTTAAAAATCATAACACATGAGAGAAGGCTGAGGAGCAAGAGAAGGAATTCTTGGTGAAGACAAGATCACTGATTCTAGACACTTAAGGACATTCCTATGAAAGAGAAATTAGATTTATGTGGCATAACATCAGAGAACAGAGCTGGAACCAATGAGTGGAGCCATGTGGAGGCAGATTTCTGGCTCAATATTATAAATATCAGGCTTTAGCACCCAGAATGGGCTGCTTTGTGAGGAAGAGAGTTCTCTAACACTAAAAGTATGCAAGCACAGATGCTCTGACCACTTATTAACAGGGGATCTTGCATTGGACAGAGAGTTGGTTTAAGAGCTAAACTCAAAGACCTCTACAGCATGTTCGAATGGAGACACCAGGATTCTAAGTTCATTAGTGAGTTTTCTCAGACCTAAAAATTCCCGCATAATTTCTCAGGCCCTACCTCCCCCTTCAATCTTTTCAGAAACTCTAGAATGAGAACATTTCACATTCCCCACATGTTATTCTCCCCACCCAGTTGAAAAGGTGAGTATGACAGACATCCACCTGAGAGATGGGGTTCTTATTACTGCCCCTGAGGGCAGAAGTAGGAAGCCAAACTTTGAAGTTAGCATTCCCTCATTTCTTAGAAGCCTCCCTGTCTTACACAATCGTTTCTTCTCTCAGATCAAAATGGTTTGTTGAGTTCATCACATCTTCCACAAAAGTATTTAGACTAAAACAGGGCCTCAGACACAGTAGGTGTTCAATAATTATTTGTTGAAAGAATGAATAAATACATTTTAAAAGCAAGAGAAGAGAGTGTATAACGCTCGACCCAAATGTCAAATATCTTATTTATTCCAGGCCTATCTGTAAAATAGAAATGAATATATTAATGGGGCTTTGCTTTTGGATTGTTCTGAGGATTAGAGGATATAATGAAGATAATGTGCTAGAGTATCTGACACGTAATTAAGGTTTAATAAATGCGAGCTCTCTTCATCGTTGTTATCATTATCATTACTGTTATTTTAAACAATATGATCGGGGAGGGGATAAAAAAGACAAAGAGATACTTAATATTAGAACAGAACTTCTTACCTGTTACTCCTAAGGTCACGTCATGTCACATCATGTCGCACCATTGGAAACTGATCAACTATTTTATGCTGACTCTAAGGATGAAAAATCAGGACATCAGTTAACAAAGGGATGCCTATTATCATTTCAGTGGATTGGATTCCTTGGAGCACCAAGGAGCCTTGGTTATTATGGAGCCTTCCTTGAGACCGTAGATGTAGGAATTTCAGAAGAAAATGAGCTTTGGGCCTGAAAGGAGATTCAGGGTAGACTAAAAAGACTTTATATAGTGAACACCTGCTGAAAATGTTGTAAGAAAATGAGTCTGTGATTTAAATTTCCAAAAATACTTTCTGACAGGTGAGAAAATTGGTGAAAACTAAAACATGTATTTTTAAGATCTTCTCAATTCTAGCTATGCATCCTGCCGATCTCTCCAGGTGGGCCTGGGCTCACTGCTGCTGTGTCTTCCTCTAGTCAGAGCTTCTCTAGGTGGCATGTCTCTTGGCCCTGAATGAGGAGGAAAATTGAAGCAACATAGGGAAGAAGAGAGGTCTTCCGCATGAGAAATCTGCACATGTATTGAGAGTCTGTAGTAACATCTTTGTTCTAACATTCTAGCAAAGGAAACTTCCTCTTGGTAAGCAGAGAAACTTCTAAAGAACTCTGTTTGGTGGATGGTTTGGGGGAGGAGCTGATTGAAGACTTGGCACAGAGTCAAATGATTTATTGTCATTTTATTTAAAAATACAAAGAGATCCTATTATTTGTCAGTAGCCACAAATGCTTCATTCGCTAAGTGGTGTGAGGGGGCCTATAATACAGGCCCCTAATTACCCATGAACCATACGCCCTGGTGAGTCAACCTTATAAATTTTGTAGTCGCACTCACGAATATAAACACAGATAAAAGCATGTGCGAGAAGCTGCAGGGCAACCTGGACTTATTAGCAAGTTATAAATCAAGCCCTTGCTAAATAGGTGAGTAATGATAGGCTTTCAAGCACCTTTCTAACATAACTGATTCCACCGGGTCCTGCTGTGACATAACCAGCATCCGATAACTAACTGCCACTACCAAGGGCAGTTTGCAGTCTTCTCTTTGTGAATGCAAGATGGCATGTAGATGACCATTCTCAGAAGAGACTTCTAGAAAGGTAAACTCTGTTCTTATTCTTCAAATAGAAGAAATTGAAGCATGAATATATGTAATTTACTTATATTTAGATTATGTTATGTACTTAAAACCACATCTCAGACAAGATCCTGTAGAGTCACCTTTTATTAAGTGTAGGTGGTCATAACGCTATTGTTATAGAAACCAGAAGTTGTCTTTGTTTTTTGAATCCGGATTTCTCGAAGAGTGCTTTTCAAAAGTAACTGCTTCGGTGTTCCCCAATCGACATGAATGAAGTGTTTAATCTAAATTCTATGATTAAGTAGTTCATTGTAATTTGCAATAAATCTTTTGCCTCTGAGTCACCCAAGATGACTGCCACCTGACATCCTGTTTCCTTCTCCTAGACATTGGCCAGGATGCCAGTCGTGGTTAAAATAGGATATCACAGTTACATATGAGTTCAGTGACTGGTTGTCATCAGATAGTCATGCAGTCCATTGTCATATGTACAGAAAATGCTGGCGGCTATACCTTTAAGCAGTTACTAATTAAATGGAGTATGAGGGGACACTTAAAGTGACCCCGAAATTAAACTCTCATTTGAGATTTGATGACTACTGGCCACCACCACCACAAAACTCTTCTGCGAACAAAACGATTAATCATTAATGACGAAAATTTTTGGCAGAGACCAGAAGAACATCTGGAGGCCATTAAAATGGAGGATTTTCCCTCTAACTGCTAATTGCCAAAGCTAGAACCAACCACCCAGAAACTGTGGCCCTCATGCTAACTCAATGTTTATGTTACATTAGAAATGACCTCAAGGATTTACATCTTGCTTTACATGGCCCGGTTCCCATGGTTACAGCCTCTAATCTAGCTGGGCATGTCCTGGTGTGCCGCAGTACCCCTTCTCTCTTGGGTTTGAAAGGAAGAGCTTCCTGGAGAATAATTAGTTTCCTTTTTCACTTCTAGAGGCCCATCAGGAATTTGAAGGCCACATCATCCTGAGAAAAATGAGGAAAAGAAAGTAGGATGCAAGGATGCAAGACCCAACAATAAAATATTAAAAATCACTATGCTGGAGTTTGCTTCTAAATATCTAATACATTTATGCACCTCATAACAATGTTTTGGTTAATAATGGACCACATATAGGACAGTGATCCCATAAGATTATAATGGAGCTGAAAAATTCCTATCGCCTAGTGACGTAACATTGTAACACATTGTAACATCTTAACATGATGCATTACTCACGTGTTTATGGTGATGCTGGTATAAACAACCTCCCGTGCTGAGGGGTATTAAAGTATAGCACACACACTTCTGTACACTACATAATACTCGATAACGATAATAAACAACTGTTTCTGGTTTATGTATTTTCTCTACTATACTATTTATTGTTATTTTAGAGTGTACTCTTCTACTTACATTAAAAAAAAGTTTGCTGTAAAACAGTATGTATGTTACCCTGGCAACAGCCCCATACATCTTGTGTTTACCTCATCTCTTGGTAGCATAATTTTTTCTTTTGCTTCAATCTTGTGCGGTTTTATAAATTTAGTGTAGCCTAAGTGTACAGTGTTTATAATTTTATAAAGTCTATGGTAGAGTACAAGAATGTCCTAGACCTTCACATTCACTCACCACTCACTCACTCACCCAGAGCAACTTCCAGTCCTGCGAGCTCCATGCACGGTAAGTGCCCTGCACAGGTGTACCATTTTTTTATGTTTTATACTATACTTTTACTGTACCTTTCCTATGTTTAGATACACAAATATTTACCATTGCGTTACGATCTACAGTCAGTACAGTAATGTGTTGTGCGTACAGGCTTGTAGCCTAGGAGCAACAGGCCATACCACACGGCCTAGGTATGTAGTGGGCTGTACCATCTGGGTTTGTGTAAGTGCACTCTGTGATGTTCACATCATGACGGAATCCCCTAACAACGTATTTCTCAGAACATATCCCCGTCGTTAAGTGGTGCATGACTGTAAATCTATAACATATAAGAAAAGTAACTAGTTAAAAGTTATATAATTTCAGCTGTGTATTAGTTTGCAGTTTAGTAAGTTAAAAATCCAACACAGTGCTGACTGAGCTAAAATCAAGTGTCCGCAGGGCTGCGTTCCTTTCTGGAGGCACTTAGGGAAAAGTCCATTTCCTCGTTGTTGTTGTTGTTGTTGTCGTTTCCAGTTTCTAGAGGCTCCTCACATTCCTTGGCTTGTGGCCTCTTTCTCCATCTTCAAAGCCAGCAAATTTACACCTCTCAATCCTTTTTCCACCACCACATATGCTTTAACCACTGCAGGAAAAGGTTCTCTGTTTTTAAAGATGGATGTGATTAATTTAGACCCATCTCAATAATCCAGAATAATCTCCCCATCTCAACCGAATCTCCCCTTAACTTAATCGAATCTGTAAAATCCTTTTGCCACGAAGGCAATATATTCACAGGTTCTGGGGATTAGGGTGTGGACATCTTTGGGGGAGCCATTATTCTGCCTGTCACAAGCTATTTCCAGACTCCAAGTAGTAAAGACATTTGAAAGCAAAAGTTCATCAATCACTTTCCTCCTTATCATTCTTTTTAGAATTGAATTTTGCCCTAGGAAATAGTACAGAAATTTTTAATGCCCAAAGCCTTAAACATGGAACAATTCCACAAATTTCACTAGTCCACAATGAATCTCTTGGCAGAAAGTTTTCCAAATTTTCAGAGATGATTTCGATTTTACTGGTAAACGTGAGATCTATTCGGTTTTACTGTTGTATGTTTATATGAGAACAATATAATGGTTTTCATGTACCAATATTGGTTCTTTTGAAACGATAAAATATTCATTGAAAGCATAAACGATTGTGTCTCAGAATGTGTGGAAGGGAGGATGTGCTGGTAAACATATTCCTTAACACCTCTCTTCACCCTGAATTCACTCATAGCGTGCGTTTCTGTGCATTGAGGGCATAGAGCAGCCTTGTCTGGTGTGTATGTTTACAGGAGTTTGGTCTGTTTCTCATCTGTATTCCCTACCCATGCTTAGCAAATCCCTAAGCTGAAGCCAGTGTGTCTAAGAGGTAGGCACTCGCTGGTGCTTTCCAACCCACACCACGATTTTGGCTGATGCTCAGCAAAGAGCATTCCTTCTACCCTGGAAATTGTGGGTTTCTTCATGTTTTTTAACAATCAGCCCAGCCAAGTTAGAGTCTGGATCACTGTTACAAACAGGCTAGCAATATCCATCAATGTACAGAAATGGCTTGTGGGCCATTTTCTGTCTTTCAGGAGGTGGTTCTTATTGGCAAGAATATACTTTTGGGGGGCCTTGAACCATGTTCTCTCTTCAAGCAAATGACTCATTCAGGAGGCACGCACTGTCTCTGGGCATGCTGCCTGTAACACGCCAAGTCCTGGCCTCAGGATGACCAAGCAAAGGTAAAGGCTATAGGCTTTAGGCCAGGCCTGTGCTAAGAGCTTTACATGCATTTTCTCATTTAACTTTACAAAACCCTATAAGATGGGTTCTGCCAATCACCCCACTTTACAGATGACGGAAGCAAGACTTAAAGTGATATGCCCAGACTCCCAGAGCTGGTGAGTGATTGGGCTAGGCAAAGTCAGGGTTAAGGAAGCAAGTGAGGAATTCAAGCTAGCCGCAAAATGTAAAGGGGAGCCCCGAAACTCAGCAATCAGAGCAAAGAATAAGTTAATGTAATATTTTAGAAAATCAAAGTTAATGAAAAACATCCATAATTAACAAAATATCAAAATTCTAAATGAGGACAGGACCTGACCTTGTTCTTATTGGACTTAGCCTTATTCGTTTGACCCTGATCTCAGCCCAGTCAGATTCTGTCCCTGCCCTGGCTGAGATTTGAACCCAGAACTGGTTGAGACCACAGCCTATGCTCTCCCCCACTTCTCTGGCACACTTATCTGCCTCCTTTGCCAGCAGTGAGCTGGGGCACGCTTACATTACTTGTTAACAGTGGTAAAAATGGAGCTGATTCTCTCAACCCACCCGCCCTTGGGAAAGTCACGCTGAGACTGTATTGAGAGGGACATCAGTGAAAGCAAGAATTCACATGAAGCGACCCCTGGTCCTTGCCATCAGCCAAGGAAACGCTTGATAGAATTAAGTGCTAGTTTAGGGAGAGGGCATGTCCCCAAGCAAATCCACATTAATCAGTCTAATAGCAGATCTACTTTAGTGAAAGTGCCGTGGCTCAGTTCAGATTATCAGAGGAACCCCCCCACCCCCACCCCACTCCTGGCAATCGACTATTCCCAAGTGATGATGACATCCTCCCTCCCTGTCCAGAGCACTCCCTGTAGGTGCCACTGTGGACTCAGGCCCTCTGCTTCTCCCAGAATAGAAATTCCTTCGCCCAAGTCAGCCATCCTTCCCTTTAACTTCTCGCCTCCAGCAATGCAAGCAGCTGCTGAGCAGCTGTCAAGCAATGTCCACCACTCCCTTGAGCCCAGCCCTGACTGCGGCCTCATTAATCCAGGATAAGGAAGCATCTTCTGTAGCCATGAATGGGATGCTTGAACCAAATTCTATCAAGGAGGGTGCAGTGAACGCACTCCACGGAACTGCCATTTCCTCCGCCTCTTCTTCCGTTCCCAGCCACATCTGAACTTGACATCATAGTAATTCTTAAAGCACCTCCTTTAAGGTGAATTCCAGCATCCAGGCTTTAAAAACTGTTACTTCCTTTAAATGCCATTGTGAAATCGAGCAGAGTGTTTTGCTCTGACGTGAAGGAGCTCTCTTCCTGGAATCCATAGACATGTCTGCTCACCCTTGGAGCTCTCTCCGTGGTCAAGCTACTACTTCCCTCTCAGGTCACTGTCACTTTCTCTGTGCAATGTTTTGTTCCAATTCTTAAAGGCATAGTGGAGGTGTTTTTTAAAAAATCCTTGCTCTTTCTTCTTAAAGGCACAAACATAATTACCTCTAAGTTTTCTTATTCTAGGAATATTAGTGAATATAGTCTTTATTTATTCATTCAAAAACTGTGTGTTGTTTAGAAAGAGCCAGGTTCAATGTCGTCTTGCAGATTTTCCTCACAGCAGCTCCTCCTCTTTGAGAGTCTAGCTGACGCTCTCTCAAAAATTCACCTGACCTTAGCTATTGACTCTGGTCACAGGGTATCTGGGTATTGAAAAAAAGAGAGAATGCCCTAATCTGTCCTGAAGACAGCTGAGTTTAACAGCAACAAAAAAAAGGAGAAGGTCCTTTTCCGAAGACAGCTGAACAGTTGTTCTAGCGAACACCAGTGAGGCTTACCATGAAAAATAACACATTAAAGGCAAGTAAGGAATAAGGTATACTCATTTCTAAATTGCATTTTAAATTAGCATTTTCTGCAGACCATGTTATTATTATTTCTAATTAAACCATGATAATACTCAAAACAGAAAATTTGGGAAACCCAAAAGAGCACTGAAAAAAACTAGTCATGTTATATGACAATTATAACTCAATAAAGCTGGGGAAAAAAAAGAATAGTCATAAGCCAACCATCCAAGCTAACAACTAATAATGTAATATGTTTGAAAGTGAAGTCTTTCAATATTTTTCCCTATGCATATGAAAAATACATGTATTTTTAACCAAAATTGACTCATACCATTCCTACTACAGTATTTCTTGTGCTGGTTAAAATGAACCTAAATAGAAATTTAATGGTTGCTTTCTCTCATATGAATACACTGTAGCATTCTCAATTAGCTTCAGTATTGGGTGGCTAGACTGTCCCCAAAATTTGCTGTCAGAAATAGTGCTTTAATGAACTTCCATATGAACTTCTTTGCAGACATCTCTTAATTCCTCTCTGGATAAAGTCGCAGAAATTGAAATGCTAGATGAAGGAATATGCAGTTTTAAAGCTTTTGGTAACATAGTAACAAGTTGTCCATACACACACACACACACACACACACACACACACACACACACACGTAAATATAAATCAACACCTTCACACTCACCAGAGAAATTTACCTTCCAAGAAGTTACCTTGGTTTGGAATGAGGCAATTTTTTTCTGAGAAAGGATTAAAAAGGATTATTGAGGAAAGCCATTCAATCTTTAACCTCAGCTATTATACACTAGCCTCACCTGGTGAGCTTCTAAACAGCCATGTCAGGCCCCCCTCCCAGAGATTCCGATTTTATTAGTCCTGGGTGGAACCTAGGCATGGTATCATCTTAAAGCTTCTGAAGTGGTTCTAATGTCAGCCAAGGTTGAGAGTCATTGATCTAACAGGTTTTTTAAGTGAAAGAAATTTGTAGAATTGTGGTTGGGTTCTGGTGTGTGTCTGCTCAGGCAATGACCTAAACAAATCTTTGAGTTTTCTCCCTAATTCTTGACTTTACGAAAATATTTCTGAGAAAACTGTGACACTTGATAAACGTCTGGAGGGAAATCACGAATTTATCCAGGACAGGTTCTTTTAGTGGTGTTCAGGGGATCGAAAAACAGCGGCCTTTGCGGCATCACCATGGTCTCAGTTGGAAGGCAGAAGGTAGAAACGCAATGAATAGCTTCGCAGTTGCAGCTTGACCAATGGTGGAGAGAGCCCCTTTATGGACTGAGTCTTAGAGGACCTGGCAGTGCGAAATGGGGGCAAAGGGCTTGAATTTGGGGTCACACAGGCCTAAGATTGAATTTGAGTCCTGTATCACTCTAAGCAAATTCTTTACCTTTCTGGGTCTCATTTTTTTCATCTGTACAATGGGCTGTGTTGCAACTTCCTCACAGGGCAGTGATGAGGTTTATAGCGAGATGATATATGTGCAGCGCCTATGCACTTTTCAAAGATAACTGCCTCTCTTTGCAGGCCCCAGGAGTGCTTCATGCATGACCTTCATTCAGTGCAACGCAGTCACTCCCTGATTTATTTCCAATATGAGGGCACCAACATGTCCCAATTCTTCTGCCAGAGTTTTTGTGGGAAGCGGAAAAATTCTAAACTCTGAGTGATTTTCTAGAGTCTTTGGGGTGAACCACATCAACATATCCTACTAAACTCCAAGTAAATTCATCCCCAACTCACCCATTTAGCCGGTCCCACAAAATGTCCAAGGTCACTCAAACCCCACCCAAAAGGATAGGGAGCATGAATGGAAGGAGGTGGCAGTCTTAACAGATGACAGCTAAGGTGCTATACTTTTCCAGGTTTACAGAATACATGATAGCCAATGCCCCTTGGAGAAGGGGTCTGTTACACTGAGAGGTACATAAGTATTAGCTTCATGAGCTGCAGGTAAATCCATCTCTAATCCTACTTGCTCAACGATATTTTAAAATGAGAATTGTTCTTGTTTACACATGGCTGCAGATGCACTTGAAATTTACATGGAAATAATGATTGACGTTCAATAAGGCCTAATTTTTCTGTTACTGCTGTCATACGTGACAGATTTCCCTTCTTACCTTAAAATTGAGAATCATTTGATACCAATTATTTTCATCCATCAAGTTACCAAAGAGTTTTAGAGCTAAAAAGAGCTCCCTTCATCCACAAACCTGGACTTCAAGGGACGAGAAAACAGGCCTAGAGAGGCTATGTACGTGGGCAAACTCTACAGAGACAGGCTCCTGTTCATAGAGGAGTAATGACAGTCACCTCAGCTAGCCTTTACTGAGCGCTAATTCTGCCCAGGAAAGGCAGAAGCACTGGAGCGCTCGCCAGTCCCGTGGAAGTTCGCTCTAGCTGGGGGATTTATATATACGTAACACAAGATTATCTGATAAAGGTGAAAGTATTGTTAGAGGCAAGAAGTGTGATCTCAGCCTACTCAACTCTTTTAACATTTAATATAAAAAGTTTAATGACTTTACCTACCAAGCATGAGAATCCCAACACTTGGCAAGCCAGTCTCTCCTGAACTAATGGGGCTGTCGGTTCTGCTAAGGAGCCTCTTGGGGGTTGAGAATTATAAGGTTTGAAGAAAATTCCAAAGGCCCTCCTTTTTTATCCAAACTTTATTGTTTTTGGCCAGAAGTCCTATAAAACTTTACTGCAACAGACAGGTACAATGTGTTCTACAAAGTATGTATGCATGTACATGTGCATGCACGTATGTGTGTGCGTGTGTGTTTAAATAGGGCAGAATACAATATTTATGAGAACAGAAATACAAAATAGTTGAGTTAATCCTAGGAGAAAAATCATCTACTCAATACATTACTTTTCAAATTAACTTCATCCTCTAAAATAATTTTTCAGATCAAGTTTTCGAAGAAATTGTTCTAAATACAAAAACTCCAGGTGATGAATCATGTCAATATTCAAGTGCAAATGATTTATTGCTTCTGGTCAGGGTCCTGAGAAGGAATCTTGTCCAAATGACTTACAGGAGACTATGGAGGGGAACAGAGAAGAGGTGGGGGAGAGACCCTCCCTCCAGCCTCAGGGTTTTCAAATTTTTCATCTTCTTTCGAAAACCGTGAGATCTTTCTTCAAATGAAATCATCAAAGAGCTCAACAGATAAACACAGAAGAGCGAAGTGGTTCTGGTTACGGCAGAGATAAAGGTTCTGTCTGCGCATCTTCCCCTTCCGCACACAGGGACGCGCGTACACGCTCCCCCTGCTCTGGTCTCCACGGCATCTCGACAACCTTAGAAGCCTGGAAGCGCAGGTTTTTAAAACCTGGTTAATGAGCACTACAAAGACATGCAAGTTATGGGGCAGCAGGAGTCCCGTAGTCTCAACTTGCAATCACAGCCACGGCCAAGACGAGGAAGAAAATGTTTGCGAAAGCTTATTTAAAGTTGGGAAAGATCGATGCCTCTAGAGCAGTTCTGTCTGACAGAACTTTCACAAATGTTAACCAAACGGTTTGGAAATGTCCGTAATCTGTGCTGCCCAGTACATTAGCCACTAACCATGTTTGGCCATGAAGCCCTTGAAATGTCACTAGGGGACTGGGAATTTAATTTTTAATATTATGTAATTTTCATTAATTTGAATGTAAATTTATATAGCCACATATGGCGAGTGGTTACCATACCGGAGAGTGCAGCTCTCCAGAATTTTTCTTCTGTGGGTAAAAATACAACTCTGCAATGAAATACATGCCTGCCCTCCCCGTGGAAACATCTAAGGAAGCAGACTATCCACTCTTCTTATTCTCCTCTCTGCTCCACCAAAAGGAAGGTTCACACAAGAACTCTTTTGTATTAGATGCCTACTTCTGCTGTCCCAAATTACCACAGACGTAGTGGCTTCAAGCAACGCATTAATTCTCTTATAGCTTTGGAGGTTGGAAGTCCAAAATGAGTATGCCTGGGATAAAATCCAAGTGTTGGCAGGGTTGTGTTCCTTCTGGAGACTCTAGGAGAAAATCTGGTGTATTAACTTTTCCACGTTCTAGAAGTTGCCCACATTCCCTGGCTCATGGCTCCTTTCTCTGTCTTCAAAGCCAGCAGTACAGCATCTTCAAGCCTCTCTCTTACTTGCTTTCATTATTGCGTTTTCTTCTCTGATTCTCTCTGACTCTGACCCTCCTTACAAAGATCCCTGTGTTTACTTTGGGTCCACCTGGATAATCCAAGATCATCTCCCAACTCAAAAGCCCTAATTTAATCACAGCCACAAAGTATCTTTTGCCAAGTTAAGGTAACGTATTTACAATCTTCTAGAATGTGGGCATCTTTGGGGGACCATTATTCTGTCTACCACATCTTTCTTGTGGATTCATTGGTACTAAAGCCAATACTTTTTGTTAAATTCATTAAAATTCGGTTTCTAGGCGGTAGCCCTGGTTGGTAAGTCTTCACTTCTGTTACCCACAGGTGTATTGAGGTTGTCTCACTGTTCTTTGGTCTAAGCTGGTGATTCTTCAACTTTAGCCAGCATAGAATCACTGTAGTGGGTTGAATGGGTTTGTGAAGACAGATTGCTGAACTTGAATCCCAGAGATTCTGATTCAGTAGGTCTGGGTGGCCTAAGCAAGGTAAAATATTTTTAACAAACATCCACAAATTCCTTGACACTCCTCACTTCAAAAGGTGATACCCTTTAAGTGTGGGCTAGATTTAGTGATTCCTTTCTAACTATGATGGTGTATGATTTCAGAACGAGGTTCTAAAAGGCACAGCGACTTCTGTGCTCTTTCTCTCTCTCGGATCATACATTCTGGGGAAGGCCAAGACCCATGTCTTGAGGACACTCCAGCAGCCTAAGGAGGAAATGAAGCCTGTTGCCAACACCCAGCACGACTCTAACAGCCCTCTGAGGGAGCCTCCTTGGAAGCCCATGCTCCACCCGGAGTCAATGCTTCAGATGAGAGCAGCTCTGGTGACACCTTGACTGCAACCTCATGAGAGATCCTAAGCCAAGATCTTCCTGCTAAGTTACTCCTAAGTTCCCGACCCACAGAAACTGTGAGAAATAATAAATGTTTATTGGTATTTAAAACTGCTAAGTTTGGAGGTAATTTGTTACACAGCAACCGATAACTAATACATCAGGTAATGCTGATGATGCCACTGGTTCCAGAATCGCACTTTGAAAACCACTGCGTGCAGCCTACACACTGAGGGAAGCAGAGGTACTTCTCCTGCTTGCACTGGTATTCTTGGGAGAACCAGAGGAGGGTGATGTTTTCAGGTTCATATGGACTGCAAATTCATTCTCTCTTTTCAGTAGATGTATGCAGTTGCCACCAGTTGCTCTTTTTTTGGAATTTCTTTTATTGGGAAGAATAACAACAATATGTTGACTGAGAGCTGGACTCCAGAAGTCCATTTCTGTCTACTCAGTCATAAAAACATGTTCTGCACATGGGTAAAGAAACAGACAGGTTTATGGAAAAGAGGAAATGGTGAAAAGATTAGACCATTGCTCTCTGTCACACTCTCTTCAGTCTGGAGGGGAGCAAGATGAAGGAAAACAAAACAAAACAAAACATTTGACAAGAGAGGGGAAGATAGCACTAGGAGAGCAGCAAGGTGTCCAACTGTCAAATAATGAGAAGCTGAAGCGTCCCTCGTTGTGTCAGAGAAGCCAGTTCCGGAGCCAGCGACAGAGGAAATGGAGAATTCACATGATCTGGGATGTTGGTAAGAACCAAGTGGACACACTTCCTGTCTGGTTCTCCCCAAAGATGAGCAAATTCTTCAGCGAAGTTGCTTTTCCAGGGTTTTCATTTGTTGTTTACTTTCCCAATTGCCAGATGTGGGCCAAGAGAGGAAATGAGGCTCCAAGGGTGAGGGAAGAGAAGTGGTAGTGAGTACAGAGTGCCACAGAGAAAGGCAGCCTGTGGTGAGGAGGGTGCCATGCTGGCTCAGCAAGACCCCGTCTCCAGTTCGGGTTGTGCCAGGAGGTTCACACCAGTGACTCTCATTCTATTCGATGGAGTTTCTCTGGCCTTCCAATTTATTTTATGGAAACTTAAAATATGACATATGATTCCATTTATATAAAACTCTTAGAAAGGCAGAACTAATCTAGAATGACAGAAAGAATAACATGGTTGCCTCAGGCCAATATTGGTGGTGGTGGAGGGCAGGTCACTGCAAAGGGACACGTGGGCATCTGGGAGGCGATGGAAATGTTCTGCATTTTTATCGTGATAGCGGTTACATGGGTGTATACATTTTCAAAATGTATTGAACCGTACATTCAGAATGGGCACATTTTATAGTATATAAATATATCTCGATAGTGCTGATTTTAAAAAACAGTGTGACATATGAGGAGTCCTCCAATGGGGTTGTCAATTATTGATTTGGCAAAAACAATTCAAGGACAAATTGGAGGATGGAACATATGAGTTTCCCAGGACTGTCATAACAAATTTCCACAAACTAGATGGCTTAAAACAACAGAAATTAATCTTCTCACAGTTCTGGGAGACAGAAGTCTGACATCAAGGTATCAACAGGGTTGATTCCTTCCAGAGGCTCTGAGGAGAATACGCTCCATGCCTCTCCTAGTTCCTGGTGGCTGCAGGCAATCCCTCACGTGCTTTGGCTTGTTACTGCAGAACTCCAGTCGCTGCCTCCATCACCCATGTCTTCCTCCTGTTTTTTCCATTGTCTGTCTGTCGTCTCCTTTTCTTATAAAGGACGCTGTCACTGGATTTAGGCCCACCCAGATAATCGATGATGATCTCATTTCAAGATCCTTCACTTAATTACATCCGCAAACCTTTTTTCCATATAAAGTCACATTCAAAATTCCAAGTGGACATATATTTTGTGGAGCTACCATTCAATTCACTACAGAGTCAATGAAATTTAAGGTTTTCTAACTCTGATATTCTAGAATCTTACCTTATTTATACTAAAGATTGTGTGGCTTATATTCAATGCTTTTCTTAAAAATTTTTTTTTTTTGAAAAGCAGTGAACATCTACTACCTGGTTGGAAGATGGGGAATGGCAAAACAGAAGAAAAGAAGGGCCAGAAACAGAAAAAACAAAACAAAACACAGTTTTAGAGTTAGTCTAAAGCTAAGCCTCATGCTCAATCTATTCTAAACATTCAGCCATGTGCCATAATATAACTGTGGCCTGAGTCTTTCTTTTCACATGCACTGAAAGGAAGAGAGATTTGACCATGGTCAGAAAGCCACTCTTCCAATGAGGCTGGGAAGTGTAGGAGACATTCTACAGGTTCTGGAGTTCTCGAGTTCTACAGGTTCCCAGGTACTTCTTTAAACCGTCTTGCTCTGCCCTGGCCTGCCCTGCCCCAAATCTGTTTTGAAACTGTGATCTGAGCTTTCTGCTACCTTTAAAACATCTCAAACGTAAGTCCTCGGCCTGATACAGCAGAAGCTCTGGTTCCTACTGAGTCCTTTGACGAATTATAAAACTTCAAAATATTTGGAGAGGAAAGTGATCTTATTCCAAGAGTCCCTTTTACCGACAAGGAGAATAAGATCAGTATGTTGACAGTTTTAACTCTTCTTGAAGGGTAGATGGGACATAGCTTTTACCAATCAGGATACTTTAGGTTAGAAGTAATAGAAATTTTAACTGAAAATGGCCTAAAAAATAAAAGGAGCCTATTCGGCCTCACAGATATCAGCACCGCAGCCTGAGTGTGCCATAATGCAAACGAGTCCTTATGCTCCATCACCGCACGAGAGAAGTTGAGATCTGCTGGTTTTTAAAACGACGACATACGATAGCCAATGACAAGCAGGTGGGACGAGATGGATTTTCTCCCTGGCGCAGTCTCATCAGATCCTACTGGCACTCGTGATGCTCTGTTTTCTCACTGGTATCTCATCAACGTCTATTGTCTCTCTATGTATCATTTTATTCTCCCTGCCCAGATTAACCTGGTGACTCTCGTTACATGATTGATTATAATCAGAATCTCACTAAAAATGGGGAATGGAGGATTATAGTAATTAACTTGATCCTTCAGTATGACTATTTCCTATATTAGGTAGTATTAATGTCTTTATTTTATCACTCAAATACAGATGCTTTTCAACGTATGATGGGGTTACGGCCTGATAAACCCATCGTCAGTTGAAAATGCTGTAACTTGCAAATGCATTGAATACACTTAACCTACTGAACATCACAGCTTCATCTAAACTTAAATGTGCTCAGAACACTTACATTAGCTACAGTTGGACAGAATCATCTAACCTACTTTGTAGCCTACTTTATAATAAAGCATCGAATATCTCATGTAATTTATTATGTATATGACTCACACACCATTGTAAAGTTAAAACATTGTAAGTCAACCATGGTAAGTTGAAAACCATACTTTCATCTGTAATCAGGTGAAAGTCGGAGCTCTGGGTACATTTCTCTAAGGTACCTTAACTCCCCATTAGGCTTTTGTAACCAAGCTCACCTGCCAGGTGTTGACCGCGGAACCCCATGTGGTTTTTAATTCCCAGAGAGCAGCAGCACATTTGAGCCACCTTGAGTGTCATTAGCAGTCCTTGAGAAGAGCATCTAGGAGCCACTGAGAGGGCGAGACAGATAGGCTGGCAGCACACACAGGGGCATTCCAGACCAGCCTGTGAGATCATCACAGAGCTAGACCTTCCAGAAGTCTCAGTGGTAACCGAGAAACCTCAACAAGAAGCTTCTCCAAGACTCTAAGCTGCAAGCTGCCCCCAACTTGGCTACTTAGCCGTGCCTCTGAGAGCCCAGGAAAGTCAGACCTTGAGGAATACATTTCAAGTCCATTCCGTGGCTTGAGGCAAGAGAGTCTAAATTTAGATCTCTGAGCCACAGTTTCAGAATCAGTGTTACACGACACAACATAAACAGGTCTTCAGGAGAGAGAGGCCACCTCCTCACCGCGCGCTTGTTCGTCCACATGGGGAGGGACCCAAGCTGAGCAATTCTTCCCTGCTGAGCTCTGTGGAAGAAGAAGGGGAGGCTGCAAAAAGCAATAAAGCCAGACCTGCTTTGAGAAGCCTCCGGTCGGACAGATAGATGTTGATGGCTTCATGATCACAGAAGAGGCCAAACATGCTAAAGTGTACAGTCATGAAGACTAGAAGGTGACAAGGAAGGAAGTAAGAGTCAGCTAGATCAGACATGCTGGGCCGGCGAAGATCTGGACAGAATAGAGCTACGCTGGGTGGCTTGATGAGGGAACCAGCTCCTTGCTCACAGTCATATGGCCCTTCACCTTCCTGCCTCGCCTGATCCTCACAACAGTCAGCAGCGAGCATTATTACTTCCATACTGCTGATGAGGACACTGAGATCAGAGAGGTTAAGTGTCAACTTCAGGTCACATAGCCAGTCCGAGGTAGCACTGCCTCTCGGTCACAGCAGTCAGGCTACAGAACAGGCATCTTGCCAAGTCCAAAAAGCCAAAGTGTTCTGAGAGGGGGCTGCCATGAGGGCGGAGGCAGCCCCCCAGCCACCTCCCCAGGGGCGGCTGGCACAGTGGCCTCTGACCTGGGGACAGCAGCACCTGCTCACGCGATCACCAGGCAGGGGAAACAAACATCTGACAGCACACATTCTACTGCTGGCTCTCCTCAAACACAGCGCCCATGGCAACCAAACAGACGGCCACAGCAAGAGAACCACTGCTGGATGCAGGCAGGCAGATGACGGCCGTGGGGCCGCCCACCGCACTGAGTAACGGCACCAGGTGCTGTCGTGGCCCAGGAACCTGATTAAGGAGACAACTTAGCCAGCCAAGAAGAGAAGGCACTGAATCCAGGTGTCTAAGCTGTAACCTTTATGGCTTTTATGCTGTAATTTCTTCCACAGACACTCAAGTAACGTCTCCCCTCGGAAGAGTTGGAATACTGAACAAGTGACAAATGAGTGACAGCAGAATATAAGCCTCTCAAAGGCAGGGTATTTTGTCTGTTTGGCTCACTGATGCAACAACCCACACTTCTAGAACAGTGCAGGGCACATGGTGAACTTTTAATATTTGTTGGGTAATAAACCATAAAACCACTCTGAGATGCTGAGTTGACCAAGCAACTTCTTCCCACACTTTGGTCTTGCAGCTTGAAATTCAAAATTTTTTTCTTCCTAAAGTCTAATAGTAAAGTTCCTTAACGATCTAATTTTCTGTACAATGTTATTGGCCAATGAACCTCATCCCCAGCCTAGTTCCTCACTCACACTGGAGCAGGCCAGGGAAGGAAAGTAATGTACTTATTGATCCCAGACAGCAGCTGCGCTGAGGTGGACTTTGTCCATCACCGTCTCCTCAACCAGCTGCACAGGCTCACCCCACACCCTCCTCCCCATTTCATTTAACCTTTAGTGATGCCACCCCTTCTTTCATGTGACTCAAGTGTTGGGCCCCACTTACTGTATTACTGTGGGATTTTCTGTATCACTATTGTCACTGATGTTAAGTTTCCCCATAAACAATGGGAAGTGTAAATGCCGCAACCACACATGACGAAGGCCGTGGCTTTCAGACGCTTTCCAGGGCTCTGCCTGCTTCCCCAGGGCAGGCTCTGGCCTCACCTGTGTGTCCCAGTGACAGTGAGTGTGAAATTGGCTTGAAATAATAAATGCCCCTGAGCGGTAGAGAGGGTTTCGCCACACTGGCATTTTGCTAGACCCACACAATCTGTTAAGTGAGTTTATTTTGCTCTCTAGATAAATGAGGAGCCAAAGGGTGTTTTTCTGACTCTGAATTCTTGGCATTTTTTCAGGCTCCTAAATAAGCAAAGAGAACACTGCCAGTCTTCCCTGGCACCACTCGGAATTGCTTAATGAATAATGAAATCACAGACGGAGGGGCCTCAGAAGTCACCCGACACAGGGCTTTGCAAACGTTTTAGGCAATAAAATCCTCCTTTCCAATACAAGCTTACCCTGAGTCCATCATAGTATGTCATATTATATTATATGTTATATTATATGTTATGTCATATTACGAGCCTGCAGTGCTGTGAACAGATTATATTATATGTTATGTCATATTATGAGCCTGCAGTGCTGTGAACGAACAGCTAGGCCCCTCTTCTAAGCCCTCTTTGACCTTCCTTCTGGCCAACCAGCACCATTCCAGAAGCACTGGTCTAATCTAATCTCTCACTGCAATGATCATAAACAAAAGGCCTGAGAGGGGAAGGGACTTGTCCAAGGTCACACAGGGACTTAATGACCAAGCCAGGGCCAGCACCCACGCTCCTAGCTCAGGAGTCAGCTCTCTCTCCACAGCCCAGCACCAGCCCAAACCTGCTTTCTGACACTGGGCACTGGGACACCTGTCTGGGACAAGTGCGTGGAGAGAATGCTTCCTGACCGGTTCCCAAAGCCCTGGGCAGGTTGTCAGCGTGTGGATACATGGTAATGATCACATTGGGTAACTGATTAAATGTGTAGCTTGTGATAAAGACCACTTTAATATAAAATCTGAACTGTAAGATTGAGTGCCCCTGACTCCATCCTCGTTTAGCCATCTGACAGACAGCAAAGCTCTCATTGGCCTTGACTTCCCACCTCTCAAAGAACCTGAGTCCTCAAAATGTTCTCATTAATGGCAAAACAAATACACAAACACAAACACAATCTTCTGTCCTAGTCATCCATTTGTGGGCACACATCGGAGATACCCTGGACTGAGCCTGAGTTCATCTTGTGCAGCCACGTCTCAAAGCCCCAGCGTCCACCTCTGTAAAGGCAGTATGTGACTCCATGATCTCGAAGCTCCCTCCAGCTCCAGCTCCAGCTCCAGCTCCAGCCTGCTAAGAGCCTAAAAGAGGCAAGAGACAAAGCACTTTTCCTCTCTCCAGATGGAGGAGTCCTCTCCCGTGGTATTTATTATGAGGCAAGGTAGGAGGCAAGGAAAGAAATGAAACCTGAAGAGCCAGCCCTGCTGCCACCGAGTGAGCTTCTGTTTGAAGAAATGCTGTCACTAACACGAAAACACGACAGAAATGCCTCCAAACCCCTGTCTCAATAGTCCTTTATTTTCTTCACCTTCTCAATTACCTTTCTTCTTAGCTTCAGCTGCTTTGGAAAAGCTGTCCATATACAACCGGAGCCCTGGCATTTTTTTCTTATCCCTCTGTCCTGTCTGCCTTGTCTCAGCTGATAGATAGCCTGGTGCCAGAGACTGAAATGGGAAACTCCTCTCCCTGACCCTCTCATTCCCTTCAGCACCCTCCCTCTCTCCTCCTTGCTCCCTTCCTCCCTCCTCCCTGCACCCTCCTCCTCCTCCTTCGCACCCTCCTATCCTCCCTGCACCTTTCCTCCTTTCACCCCTCTGTCCCCCATGCACCCTCTCCCTCTCTCTTGCACCCCGCCCCCATGTGCTGAGGAAGGTCACATGGAGAGTCGTTGGCTGGAACACCCAGTGGTGCTCAGAAATCCTAAACACTGTGGCCTCTGCAGCGCCTGCCAGGGAGAACAGGGCGTCCTCTCTCAGGCCAGACTCAAAGCAGGCAAGATGGAAGAAGCCTTATTAGGTCATCCAGCCCAAGAGGAGGGCGAGCCTCTTTCTTCTGCTCAACAACTGCAAGAATGAAAGTCTTGACTTGGTCGTCTGTCTGCATCCATCTGCCATTGCCTCCCCCTTCCTACCCTTTGTGGAATCTGCCCTCCCCCAAAGACCCACCAGTCCTCTGGCTGCGTCCCATTTCCCTCCATAACGGAAAGGAAGCCCTGGGCGTCTGCTTCCCCAGCGCTCAGTGGCGTTCGCTTCAGGCTTATCTCCAAACTCCTTGCTTTTTTGGCACACTTAGCGCCTTTGAACATTCCACATCATGCCCTTATTTGTTATTCGTGTTGTTTGTCACCTGTTTCCCTGCACTAGAATGTAAACTTCTCAAGGAAAGGAATGGCTGTGTTTGGGTCATGCATATATCTCAAGTACATTTTCAATAAATATTTATTGAATGGATTTCTTACACACAGAGATAACTCTCAAGCACATATTCTCTTGCCATATTCCTCATGCTTCTTTTTCTCAACTATTTCTACAGATGAAGCCACTTTGTATTCATGCAGAGAGGATTGTCATTTCCCCACCTTGTTTTAGCTGGGAGTCAACACAGTCTCTCTCCACCTTCTTGGGGAAAGTGGGCTCATCTGAGTTAATCCTTCATTCAACTTTCTCATGTCATGAGCAGGCAAATTCCCAAGAGCTGCAAACCATCCTTCTCCACTCACAGAGGATGAAGAAACATCAGCAATTCAACAGCCCTGAAAGCCCCTATTCCAGCTTGGCCCTGGCCTCCTACCTCCGCACCTGGGCCTCTTAAACTATCAGCTCCAGCTGTCAAAACTGCTCCCATGGAAGAATCTTTCAAACTCTGCCATACTAAGGCATGGATGCTTAATAAGGCTGGACAAGCTCCCTCTCCACAGGCGGCTGTAGTGGGTACCAGTCAGAGGAGTGGGTACCTGCTGTCAACATCTGTAAGGGGGCTGGGGTCTGGCCAACCAGAAGCCTGGATCTTTGGTCCATGAACCCCTCCCCCAGCCTCTAGTCTATTGTTTTAAAATATCAGTTTGTATTTTCCAATTCTAAAAATAATCCATGCTTATAGAAAATTTCGTCATAAAATTATATTTTAAAAAACAAAACATTTAAAACATCTGCCAGCCTACTCTTCATAGATAACCCTTTATACACTTTAGAAATTTTCTTTCTCACCCTTTAATCCTATTAATTCCTTTAGAATTATTTTATTTTTTAAGAAAAAAGAAAAATATTTGCAGCCCATCTTCCCTATTCGGATGGCTCACAGTGAACTCCTGCATTTCTTGAAGAAACATGGAAGAGTTTATTTTGGTGGAATGGCATAAGGAATGGTGTGGGTTTCCGAGGATAGGGCTTGCACGTGGCTTCCTCTGTGGCACAGAATGGGCACTAAATCAACGTTGTGGCCCAAACGCACATCTATGTGCGATTTCAAGGCTGACCAAAGCTCCCTTCCCAAATTAGAATCCCTTCTCTACACTTTTGCTAATTCTTATATTTCCAGTGTGAGAACTGGATTCTTGAACACCAAATTCTATTTACCGATGATAAAACTGAAATCTCAGAAGGGCGAAGTAACTTTAAGGGCTTCCAAATATGTTCAAATGCGTATATCCAGGGGAGGGAAATCCTTGGAGCATTATTGTATTCGTAAACACACACGAATCACAGCAACCGTGAAATGGTCTTTCCTAAATATTAAAGGGCAGCAGGAAGAAAATGAGCTTTGAGGGCGCAGAGCCCCAAGAGGGTTGGGTGGGAGTGGAGACATAGCCAAAGAAGTAAATACTGAATTGTGGAATCAGAAAGGCTGGAGACACTAAAAACTAACTTTCTGTTTTTTCCCTTCTGGGTTATTTATATTTATTTATTTTTATTTTAATTAATTAATTAATTTATTTTTTATTATGGTGACATTGGTTAATGAAATCTAGTAAGTTTCAGGTGTACAATTCAACAATAAGGCATAGATATAATGCATTGCATGTTCACCACCCATAGTAAGATTTCTTTCTGTCACCACATATTTGACCCCTTTTACCCCACTCCCCCCGCCCCACCCTCTGGTAACCCCTAGTCTATAGTCCATGCCCATGAGTCTCTGATTGTTTGCCCTGTTCATTTGTTGCATTTAGGTTTATATCCCACATATAAGTGATATCATATGGTTTTTATCTTTTCCTGTCTGGCTTATTTCGCTTAGCATGATTCTCTCGAGGTCCATCCATGTTGTAGCAAACAGCAGTATTTCATCTCTTCTTATGGCTGAGTAATATTTCATTGTATAAATGTGTCACGGTTGGGCTATTTATATTTAAAAAGAATATACCTGAGGCGTCTCGCTCCAGTTCTGGCCCTAGTTAACTGTGTTACTACAATATATAAGATGACGGGATGGCGCCAGGATCAGTGGTTCTTTGGGTAGCTTAGAAGACCCAGACACAGGGCCTTCCTTCCAGAAGTCCTTAGTCAAATGGTCTTGTTTACAGCCCAGGCATTGGTCAGTTTGAGCCCCCGCCCCTTCCCTGCCAAAAGCTCCCCATGCAGATTCTAACATGCAGCCAGGTTATTTCTCACGTCCCTTTTTAGTCCTAAATTCAGACTCCATATAATGTAGGAGCCAAGGTTCCTTCCACGGTGCACACGTGCAGGTCACCAGACAGTTAACTGTCAATGAAACACACACTGTCATTGCTGTCTCTCCCTTCACTGAAGGATTTAACAAAGAATGCGGGGCTACAGTGTCCCTCAAGCCATGCCGCAAATTTTTGATTGGCCTTTTGAAAAGATCAAGTATATGTCTCAATTAGAATTTGCCAGAAGCTCGTCAATTAGGTATAACACTATGTACACTAACACACTACGAGACTGTTTCTTTTATCAGACTATTAAAGATTCTTAAAACATTGAAAACCTATTTTTTAAATACAAAAAAAAAAAAAGAGTTCTGGGGTGAAAGTAAATGCAATAATAATGTATCATGTCTCAAGCATCGCAAAGCTCATTTTGATGTGCCGATATCAGGTAACGAAGACAGCAGGCTTCTGTCCTCATCTCAGGTTGGGAACAAGTAGCAGCACGAACTCAATCTCCTGGTTTTCCTGATGCCTCTGAGAATGTGCTGTAGCACATTTCTACCAGAGGCAGAATGACACACATACACACGAATTAGGGAAAATGAGTCGCATTCTCAGGAAAGCCTTGTAAGTATTGGGGAAATTTTTTATCCAGCCCAGCAGGCCTAAAATATCCCAGAGCTTTCTTAATTTCATGCAAATTTATATAATCCCCTGTTGCCTCAGAAAGTGCCCATTTCACAATAATTAGTGTCTTAGCCTGAGGACATGTGCATCTATTGTTATTATTTTCCCATCCCCTAAGTACAACTCCATTGGCAAACTACCACTGATGACCTCAAACCTCATCTGATTTTCATCAAATGTGCTCTTCGCAGTGAAAAGGAAAGCCAAGTCAAACTTTTTACAAGGTCAGCACAGATATATCTTTGCAGGTGCCACATTGCGCATATGAAAAATACTAGAGGTACAATTTCTAGAAAATAGCCAGTTTTTATAGCTGCTGTGAGTTTTATAGAGGAGTGAGTATAAGAAGTCAGCCCCTGGGCCATCTCAACATCTCATCGGCTATAAATAGGAGATCTTGAGGAGTACAGATGTTTGAAACATACCAAGAAGCACAATCCAGGAAAAATGAACAAGAACGTGGGCTTTCTGCACACCTGACCATATGGAAAGTGAGTTAGTTTTATTCCAGTTGTATTACAGTCAAATGGGAGGTCATTGTTGCCAATGTGAAAAACAAGAACCTCAGTCTGGGTGCAAAAGAGCTATTGATTTATTACAAACCTTCAAACCTAAGGGGGAAAAGTTATCCAGTTCTGGGACGAGAGCCATCCTTTCGTGACCGAAGGGGTAGTAGACAGTTGCCTTCATGATCTAATTTGATGAGCATTGCAGCCCACCACAGTGCTTGAAATTTCCCCCATTAGGGATCCTCCATTTTGTTCAGATGTTATATCTTCATGGATTCCAAAACCTTTTCTGTACTATCCCTATGTGGATACTTCCAGCAATTAGAGCTAACTACTACATAAGGCATTGATTTTGGAAAATTCTTCTCCGTATCGAATTGAAGCCTTTCCTGGAATTTCCATTCATTCCTTTTAATCTTTCCCCCCTTGAGTACCATAGAATAAATCTATCACCTTTTCCCTAGGATGGCTCTTCAAATATTAGAGGACAGCTAGCAAGTCTCTTCTCAGTCTTCTTGTTTCAGACTCAAAACACTGAGCTTCTTCCACCGATTCTAAATGATGCCATTTCCAGAGTCATCATCACTTGAGCCAACTCTCTCTGGACCTGATGGTTTTATAGGAAGCTAAACAGAAGTGGTCTGCCCAGCACAGACTATAGCAAAACTGCTGCTACTCTCATAAATGTATTTTCTTTATTTCTCTCAATGCATTCTAAGGTCCTGTTCATATTTTGGGGTAACAATGTTATGGGTTCATACAGAGCTCACAAGGACTAAAAATGCCTCAGGTTTGATCATAGAAATTCTTATCAAGCCAGGTCTGCCCAGACCTAAACTGGAAGATATGTAACGCATACAGCATAAAAGGAATTATATGAATCTCAATTAAACTTCTTTTGTTGTTATGTTCTATTAACATCTATTTTAACCCTGATTCTTCTATTCAGGGTATCAGTGATCCCCTGGGCTTTATGTCATCTGTAAAGTGACAAGAATATCTTTTTCCTAATCTAAGTTGACAATAAAATTGAGGAACCAAAACAGAGCCATCAGAGGTACGTTCCAGGTGGACGATTCACCTTTGAGCACAAGGATCTACAGGCAGATATAAATTTACCTGCTGGCACTGTCACCTGGTCTATGTTCCCTATCTCACTTACCATGAGAGAGTTTTTCAGCATCCCGGCCAAATCCAAGTATGGGATGCAAAGGTTGGCTTCCCTCATTAGCCTTTTGCTCTCTTTGGCTTTAATTTTCTTATAGCTTTCTGGATTTTCTCTTTGGACAAGTGACAGATTCCCCTACTCCAGGGAGGTTTCTGGAGCAGCAGAGCAGATCATAATACTACCCACTGCCACAGACCAGGTTGTTCTTTGCATTTCTTCACTAAAAACACTACATTGTCTTGGTGTTTTTCACAAGCCCCAGTTCATTCTAGGCCTTTCTGACACTGTTCTTGCCACATTGGCTTCTCTTCTTGGACTGGGATCCTCCTTCCATCTTTCGCTCCCTTTTTAAATGTGGGCTCCTCAGAGAATTCACTCGGCAACCACATTGCTTCTGCTGTGTCACTCCCACTGGGATTACATCACCTTATGGGGAGTGTTTCTGATCAATACCACCCCAGACCTAGGTAGGAGGGGCCCAACTCTGGGCCCCTGTGTGACGAAGAGTTAGTCTTACCTAAAGAGAGATCTGGCCTTTGCCCTTCAGTACTGAGAGATGATCTCTAGGCCCCTGGAATGTCCTGCCCAATAAGAGGGTCTTTAGCCACTGTAAATCATAATGATATGATTTATCATAAGGACTCAGGACACTCTATATCAGTTCCAACCATCTGGAGGAGTGAGAGACTAAAATTCAGGCACATGAGCAGTACATGATCAAGACTCAATCGAGACTGTGTACTCCGAAGGCCTGGGTGGGCTTCCATGGCTGGCAATGCTCCATGCGTATCATCATAGCCAGGGTAAAGTAATGCCATCCTGACTCTCCAAGAAGAGACAGCCTATAGAACAAAGGCCAGGAGCCAGGGCCAGTTCTCCCAATGCCACCATATTCCCATGTACAAGTCCAAAGAGTCAAGAATGCTAAATTTGAACTTGGCCTAAAATTGTTATAAAGGTATTTTTTTCAAAGCAGCAAGATAGAACACATTTAATTTAATTTAATAGGTAGTTAGCCTGATTTATTGTCTTTAAGAATCTAGACACAGGTATGTGGATCTCTATTTGTCCTCATGCCCCAGGCTCTAAAACGTTAGGAGCCAGCCTATTGCTGATTGTCAGAATTTTGTTTTTAGAGGTTTCTTCCTGATGAGAGTATCTTTTAAAACAGAATGCTAAAGGTTAACGAAGCATCACATCTAAATCTTCTCAGAATAACTTGAAATGTATGTAACAGGAGTTTAAAATGGGATTTCATTTGTCTCGTTTTCTGCTCAGGTTCCAAAAAGCTGAAACTGAAACAGCAAACGCCGAGTGTCCCACATTCCTAAGTGAAGTGCTAGACTACTGCTTCACGTATTTTTTCTGCATAACCAGGCACACCGAAACTTGGCAGGGTAAAAAAACTACTTTATTTTCCTCCAAATTCTTTGGGTCAGAATTTTGTATAAGGCGTGGAAGGAATGGCCCGCCACCATCACTAATGTCTGGGTCTTGGCTGCATTCCCAAAATGCGGAGTGTGGGTGTGCTGGCTGAGGTGACTCGACTGGGGTCATGTGACCGGGGCCTTAATTCTTCTGTCGGTTTGGCTCCTTGGTTCTCTTTTGTGTGCCCTCTCCACCTGGTTGGCATGGGCTTCCTCACAGCATGGCGGTCCTGGAGGTTGGCCTTTCTACATGTCTCCTGAATTCCTCCAAGAGAGAAAGCAGAAAATGCCAGGCCTCCGAAAGTCCCGGCCCAGAACCAGCACAGCATCACTTGAACCATGATTTGTCAGTCAAGGCTCAACCCAGGGCCAGGCCAGGGTGGAAGAGGCAGAGCAGGAACGGATTCCACTTTCCCGATGGGTGGAGCAGGATGCACGTACAGGGAGAGGAGGAAGCCATGGCGACTACCTTTGGAGATGACAGACAACAACTACCGGTCAGAGCTGCAAAGGAGGGTACTGAAGACTTTTTGAAACCCTTAGCTCTGTGCTAACCAAGGGTTTAAAATGTTTAAAGTTAGAAATTAGAAAAAGCTTTTCTTTGGAAAAGTTGTCAGAATGCCAACGTGCTTTTCTCCACTTGCTTTTTCTTTATCTCAGCCTGGGAAGAGGGGCTTTGGGGAAACACGATTTGCTTCACGTTCTCAGCTTTGACTTCTGCACTCTCCCAAAAGACGACTTCTGGCATTTACCCTCCAGCTGCACGCACAGCTAGTTAAGATACACCAGCCTTCAGTATGCCACGTTCATAGCAGCCTCACTCGCAACAGCCCAAATGTAGAAGCAACTCACACATCCACTGACAGATGAACTGATAAACAAAATGTGTGTATACATACAATAGAGTATGATTTAACCTTAAAAAGAAAGGAAATTCTGACACATGCTATAACATGGATGAACTTAGAAGACACTATGCTAAGTGAAATAAGCCAGACACAAAAGAACATATATTATAAAATTCCATTGATGTGAGATACTTACAGTAGTCAAATTCATAGAGACATAAAAGGAATGGCAGTTGCCAGGGGCTGAGGGAATAGGGGATGGGAAGCTGGCGTTTAACGAGCACAGAGTTTCAGTTGGAGAAAATAAAAAGTTCTGGCAATGATGGTGGTGATGGTTGCACACCAATGTGAATGTACTTAATGCCACAGAATTTACACTTGAAGATGGCTTAAATGGTAAATTTTATGTTACATGTATTTTTTAACAACAACAATAATATAATAATAATAATAATAATAATAATAATAATAATAAAATAATAAAAAGCAATGCTAGCCATGGTGAAGAGAGTACAAGCCCTTGGCAGAAGAGACTGGACAACTGTGCCTCCACCTCTGCCCATCACCAGAACTTCCTTAACCAAGGGAGAAGGGTGGGCAGTGTCTTAGTTTGGTATCTGCACTGCAAAACCATCAACATCATCTATCATAAGCTGTGTAACCTGTTATCAAGGCGGCTGGAATCCTGAGCCAACCCGTGAGACGAGAAGGACTTGAAGAAGGGAGGCTGAGGAAGGAGCTGACCTGGCTGGTGCAACTGGCCTTTCATGGGAGAGGCCATTCATTGCAATCATAAATTCAGAAAGATAACAAATTGGCCATGAGGCAGGCTATTTCTCCCCATGGGGTATGTATCGGTCAGCTTATGCTGTAAACATGCTATATAACAAACAATCCCCAAACTCCATGGATTGCTCACATTTCTTTTTCTTGCTTATGGGTCTGCAGGTTGGCTAGGGCAGCTCTGCATTAGACTGAGTTTGGGTTTGGGTCAGTTTCTTGTGTAGCTCATTCTGGAACCAGACTACAACAGAGCAAACCTAACCACACACGCACATCATGCTCCCCCACATTCTATCAGCCAAAGCGAGTTGGGTGCCCAAAACCAGCATGAATGGGGTGCGGATGAAGACTTTGCCAGTCTAGTTGTATATTCTATATATTCATATGGTAAACATATTGAGATCGTTAGATAAGAGGGAGTTAAGAATTGAGACAAAAGCCCATTCCACCACAGAATATAAAACTGTAAGACAGGGAGACCTGCATGACAGGAACTTTTAGTCAATTAAAGATATGAGTTTGCTCGGGGGCAGAGTCTCAAGGCTCCAACAGAGCAGGCTAGGATTTAGAATTGAGCTACACCAGTTGCAAAACTAAGCCAGACTCAAGGATTGTTGGGAATGAACACTCAGACAATACACTTTGTTTTCCTACCAACGTAGGACACAGGCATGCAAGAACACATCAGCGTGATGGGGAATCAGCAGTCTGCATGCAGAGAGTGACCCAGAGCTATGTGCTGGAGCCTTTGCTATTATTGAGGCTGGGGGATGGGGAACTCCCCCCAGCACTCAAGGTCTCCTGTATGTAACATAAATTTCCTATTGGGCCTCAGTTTTATACCTGTGTTTTTATTTCTTAGTACACATTTGGGCCTATGGGAAAAGTCAGTGCAAAGAGCCAGGTCCCAGCCTTTCACGGGAGTCCAGTTTATTTCATGAGGGAAATTGAAAATTGCCGATAGCTGGCTCTGAGGACAGTCACGCCCACAGTCCAGAGGACTGACCACACACCATGCCCTCTGGAAGGGAGAGAGCCCTGAGAGATGGCCACGCCTGCCTGGCATCCAGGGGCTCAGGGCCCATCCGAGCTGAGCAGGCACTAGCATCTGCTCCTCGGTGTCCCGTGTGGGGTTCTCAAGTGACACTTATATTCCCTCACCTTTTATCCCACCAGTTCTGAATTTCATTCCTCTGTGCGACTTTTTAGTATTTTCTTAAATCTCCGTAACATCTTTCATTCCTAATACCTGTTCCTTCCTTTTCTACTTAAAGTGGCACATGAACTTGCTGTGCTCATCACGATCCTCCTGCGCACCGGGTGCTCAGTGCTGGCACATCCTTGCACGCAGACCAGCAGCTGCTGTCCCGGCCTGCATGATGCTCGCCCTCCTAGAGAGCATCACCCGTGTACCGCCAGCTCATTGTCACATGAGCTCACTAATTCCAGGGCTGACCAAAGGGAATAATAGTTCAGGTTGTACAGATTTGCTTTCAGAGACTGTAGGTTATGGGCGCTACAGACTTGGCAGGCCACAGGAGTTCGAGTTTGGAGCTGCTCCTTTGAGCCAGTACATGTGAGGGCCAGACATCAGTGTGAAGATGGGGGCAGGGGATAGTCAAGGGAAGCATGGGGGTGTTCGGGGGGTGACAAAGGAGAGAAAGGACTGAACTTTCCCATGCCTTTCTTAGCTTTGACATAGCCCTGGTGACATTCCTCCCCACCCAGCTTCCCCGACGTGGGTAAGTATAGAATGGCTATTTGTTCGGTCCTGTGAGGCTCAGCACATGGTCCAGGTGTGGTTGACCTTGCACCTCAGTTCTCAGACCACTGCACTTGGCAGTGTCAGGCTGAAGGGCAGCAGAGAGTTGAAATGGAGCCCAGATGAGGGATCTGAGTGTGAATGCTGATAACGACTAAACTAGGCTCCAGGGCTCCTTCCTGTCTTCCCAACAATCCTCTTGGACAGTCTTTCACTGGCCCGTGGTGGTTTTAAGCATGGCTCCCAATTTCTTGACACTTCTCCCCATGAATCTGGGCTAGGTGGTGGGCTTCTCCCACCAATGGCGCACAGGTGTGTGTATATGGCGGCGGGGACATGGAGGGGAGAGAGACCAGGTAACCAGGATTCAGGTCAAAAGGCAGGCGGTGCGTGCTACATCCTGTGGCTGCCGTGCCTGTGGCCACATCGCGTGGCTGCAATCCCACTGAGCTTAGCCCTCCCATCATCCCTGCCAAGCATGCACAGCCGTGCAGATGACCCTGCCATCTCAGCGTACACCCTCCTGCCGCCACTGTCCAGCCTCTAGCCCTTTGAGTTATTCCGAAGCCCCAGACACTGTGGAGCAGAGACAGCCAACTAAACAGGGCCCTGTCCAGATTCCCCACCCCAATCAGCAAGTGACACAAAATGACTGTTGGGCACAGTGTTAGTAACTGCAACACTGTCTCAGTATCTGTGCTGAAGCCACACTAATGTACAGCACTTTGCTAATGAAATGAATGTTGAGCAACAAGAACAAAGACTTGCCCTAATGCATAGTCAGGTACAAAGGTCGTAGAGGGTTTCTCGGCAAGACAGAGCTTCAGGTTGGACAAAGCCTGGCCCACATCCAGCTTGGTTTTGTTTCGGGTTTTGTTTTCACGAGAACATTCATTTCTCCGGTCTTTACATGGCTTCCATGAAGGCAGCCAGCCCTGGAACAGTTCCCGAGCCAGGTCTGAAAGCAGGTGGTGGTGGTGGCCTTTGTTGCTGTGGCTTCCTAGAGCTGCCAGGAGATGAAAAGGATGGGCACAGCTTCCCGCCACCAGTCAATGAAACGCTGCCTGTCATTTTTTCAAAGGTGTCGGGGGAGAGGGGAGGAAACAATATAAGGAAATTCACAGGGCAACCTCTGGATTCACATCAGAATTTCTTTAAAGGAAGGAGGGAACAATATTACTACTGACTATTTTTTTCCCGTAGGAGGGAGCATACACGCAATATTGGGAGCTGATGACGATGGCTGACATTCATTTTGCAGTTTGAATAGATTCTGTATACAATACACAGCTTTGAGGTGGCTCAGAAGTGCACGTGAAGACTTGTGAACTCAATCCACATCTCTCTCCATGTCAGCAGTTTCACATTTGCCAGCTTATGTGATCTACGCCTTAGGACAGGCTGTATCATATTTGTTCTATAGCTGAGTTGTCCAAGACCCCACAGCTATGGACTGGCAGTGCCAGCATTTGGATTCTGAGTTCTTTAATTGCAAGCAATAGACGAAATGCTAGCATAGTTAACAATAAAGAGAATTCACTGGAAGGATTTGGACCTAGAACCTGGCAACAGTCTCATCTGTTAAAAAATAATTAAAGACAAACAAACTTCATTTAATACTTCATGGAAAAGGCCATCTCCATTTTACAGGGTGTAAAATGCATCAAAGGCAGGAAGCTTTCATAGGATAAAAAACAAAAAACAATGAAGAAAAAAATAGAAAACGAATAAAGAACAAGGAAATAAGAATAGAGCTCAGAGTCACCTTGGCGTTTGGGAATTGGTGGACTGGATACTGTGTTTCTGGTCAAGCAGAGAATTTACAGGGACACGAAAGTTATCTAAGATTCGATTTGATGACACAGAACCCTGAGCAGGAGTGGCTCCGCCTTGGGCCTAGAAATGTATTTCAGTAAAGCCAAGTACCTCTACCCGAATGAATGAACGCCAGTGGCTTCCTGTCTTTTCATCTCTGCTCCTTGCCTTTCTCCTCAAAAAAAAAAAAAGAACTGTGATTCAAAGGCCAGAGATGCTCCTGGACTGTGAGGAGCTCACTTGGTCTAGCTCTTGTCAACTGGCTGCCCCGTAACTATGGGGAGGCATAACTAACTCCCAAAGCCCATCCCACAGAGAGAAGTAATTCCATCCTCCCTCCTCCAAATTGGGATTCTATTACCATAAAAGATGGAACGGATGCTGGATTTCATAATCCTACCGGGCTCCATACATATGGAAGATATTACTCCACCCCTCTGTGAAGAATGCTCCTACCAAGGGGAAAGTGCGCCTAAGGGAACAGATAGAAGGGGCTTCTCCTTGGGCCAAGGGTAGCCCAGCTGGAATAAACCTTCAAGCCCAGAGAAGATTGTAATCGCATGTTATCTATTACTTTCTGGGCCTCTCTTTATAAAGCATTTTGTTTGAGCTACAGGCTTGATAACGAATGCAATAAAAGTGGGGCCGATGCTGGTTCGATGTAACGATGTAGAATGATGATGTAAGCTGTGTAATAAACAAGAGTAGCTATTGAGTTATAAATCTTCTTTTTATAGGGATCTCAAATACCAGATGTAAAGCAAATAAACTCACTTTATGGAAATGCCTTTCCTTTGAAAAGGGGAAATGATCTATAACATAACGTTACATGCATGCTGCTCACATGGGCTTTCTTTTGTGCTTTCTATATGATTTGTTTAACTCTTCCTTAGTCATCTAAATAGAATAGGCACAGTCTGGCATTCCCTTGTTTTAGGCGGCTAAACAACAGTACAGAAAATTTGGGTCATTTCACTACATCTAGTCCTAACTCTGGCCTATTACTCTATGAATATGAATTGAATTGAATAAAGTATGTCACCTCAAAAAGTATGGAGTTCTTTCTTAGGCCTATGATTTCGAAGAGATCTAGAATTTTCTCTCACCGAGCATCTTGGAATTTAGGTCTTTTAGGGGAAGGCTTCCTAGAATTTTGAAGATAGAATTGTTTAATAGACTTTGGTTCATGACATCTTCTAAGAAAGCTAAAACCTGGCAATCCCTCTAGTTATGTGGTCTTCCCCATCCTACGTTTTCACCTTCCCACACCAGGTACCCACCATCCTGAAGCCTGTGTTCACTCTGCTCTTGCTTTCATTCTCATATAGCATTATCTTATATTCTAGAAAAATATTTTATATTTGTTGTTTTTAACCTTATAAAATTAAACCGGTTGATAGATATAGTATATTCATTACAGTATTTGTTCCTTTTTGAATGTCTTAGATCTTATAAACTTTTAAGATGACAAACAAAGCTAGATTTGCAGATTTTTAAAATTTTTTTCTAAAAAATTTTGTAAATATTTCTATCACATATGAAAGAGAAATTGTGGCTTTGAAAGTAAAAGTTCAGAAATATCTGTGGAAAGATGATTTTTGAGATTGTATCATGTGGTGAAAATTCGGCTCATCAAAAACTTAGAGTTTCTACTGAGATCATTTAGAAAATATTTATAAATTATAATTGTCAGTGTAAGAAAATATTCCACTATAAAAGCATCAGATTTATCATTCACAAAGTAAACAGTGTAAGAAAAGATTCCACTATAAAAGCATCAGATTTATCATTCACAAAGTAAACAGAGAACCACACTGATTTTCTGATGCCTACGCCTGCCAGCTCCACCCCACGCCCACCTGCCACCACTCCCTCCCCACCCCCGCTCGGTCTCCTCCTTAAGCCAAGGCACTGCTAGAAATCACAAGAGAACATCCAAGACACACATTCATTCCTGGTGCTGGGAACTCAGCATGTTTCTTCTCCAGGTAGAGGAGAGCATGCACTTCTGACAAAGACCATTAAGGGCACTAGCGCACGTAGCCATAATTTGTAAGGACCTGGATGTGGAGATGAGAAGGGAGCACATTTGAATACCTGACCAAGGTGGATGGGGAGTTGGGCAGATAGAGGTACATAGGTTAAAAGAAAGGTCATTGTGTTACCCATTCCTGTCTCCCACATCTGACGCCAATAACGAGATTTACTGGCACCAACAGTGTAGCAGGCACAGAATTAGGTGTTTTATGGGTGTTTCTTCATTGACTCAACAAACTTTTGTTGTGGACACTGCTACTCTCATTTTACAACTAAAGGAGTTTGAACTCAAAAAGGTTATTTCTCACCCAGTTCCCTAGCTTTTCAGTAAAAGGCAGAATTAAAATGCTCACCCAGCTGTTTCTGCCCTAAGCCCGGGCTTCTCCCACACCTGCAGACACTCTCCTACCTGAGGTCACCTGAAAACACCTTGCTTCCTCATTTCAAATGCTTCTTGCTTCGGATCAGCGTTGCCTTTTCCACAGCTGAGGTATCGTGAGGGGCAGAATCTTAGATTCAAGTTTTCACTGAGATCATCTACTCTTCCCCTAAGTTCCTTGAGCATCCTTATAACCGGTTGCTCTTCAGAGAACTATTTTTTGTTTGTTTCTGTTCTGTTTATTTTGTTCTTTAGATTTCACATGCAAGTAAAATCATACGACATTTGTCTTTTTCAGTCTGACTGACTCCACTCAGCACAATAGGTCCATTTGTATTGTTGCAGATGGCAAGATTTCATTCTTTTTTTTTTTTTTTATGGCTGAGTGATATTCCATTGTATACATGTACCGCCTCTTCTTTATCCATTCATCCATTGATGCACACCCAGGTTGTCATCATATCTTGACTATTGTAAATAATGCTGCAATGAACATATGGATGCATGTGTCCTTTTGAAGTGGTGTTTTGGGTTTGTTTGGATAAATGCCCAGAAGTAGGATAACTGGGTCCTTCTTTGTCTCTTGGTATAGCCTTTGCTTAAAAGTCTATTTTGTCTGGTGTAAGTCTTGCTACCCCTACTTTTTGTTTGTTCATTTGTTTGTTTGTTTCCATTTTCATGAAACATCTTTTACCATTCCTTTACTTTCATTTTTTGTGTGTCTTTCTATCTGAAGTGAATCTCTTGTAGGCAACATACGTAAGGGTCTTGTTTCCCACCCATTCAGCCACCATTTCTTTTGATTGGAGCATTTAATCCATTTATATTTAAATTGTCGATAGCTATGGAGTTATTGCCATTTTATTATCCATCTTTTTAATCTTTTTTCTTTTTCTTCTTCATAAAGAAGTTTCTTCAACATTTCCTGTAATACTGGCTTGGCAGTAATGAACTTCTTTAACTTTTTCTTGTCTGGGAAGCTCTTTATCTGTCCTTCAATTCTAAACGATAGCTTTGCTGAATAGAGTAATCTTGGTTGTAGGTACTTGCTTGTCATCACTTTGAATATTTCCTGCCAATCCCTTCTAGCCTGCAAAGTTTCTGTAGAGAAATCAGCTGACAGTTTTATGGGAGCTCCCTTATAGGTAACTACTTTTCTCTTGCTGCTTTTAAGATTCTCTCTTTGTCTTCAACCTTTGGTGTTTTAATTATGATGTGTCTTGGTGTGGACCTCTTTGGGTTCATCTTGTTTGGAACTCTCTGTACCTCCTGGAGTTCTACGTCTATTTCCTTCACCAGTTGGGGAAGCTTTCCATCATGATTTCATGAAATAGGTTTTCAATTCCTTGCACTCTCTTCTCCTTCTGTTAACCCTGTGATATGAATGTTAGTATGCTTGATGTTATCTCAGAGGCCCCTTAAACTATCCTCATTTTTTTTGCATTCTTTTCTCTTGTTGCTGTTCTGATTGGGTTTTTCCTGCTACCTTATCTTCTAAATCGCTGATTCGATCCTCTGCTTCATCTAATATATTGTTGATTTTCTCTACTGTATCCTTCACTTCAGTTATTGTATTCTTTTTTAGGTTTTCTAGCTCCATTTTTATGTTTTCTATCTCTTCATTAAAGTTTTCACTGAGATCATCTACTCTTCCTCTAAGTTCCTTGAGCATCCTTATAACCGGTGTTTTGAACTCTGCATCTGGTAGATTGCATATCTCCATTTTGTTGAGTTCTTTTTCTGGAGCTTTGTTATGTTCTTTCATTTCGGGCATTTTTCTTTGTCCCCCTATTTTGGCTGCCTCTCTGTCTTTGTTTCTATGTATTAGGTAGAGCCACTATGTCTCCCGGTCTTAGTAGAATGGACTTACGCAGTATGTGTCCTGTGGAGCCCAGTGGTATAGTCTCCTTGGTCACCTGAGCTGGGTGCTCCAGATGTGTCCCTTATGTGCATCGTGTGTACCCTCCTGTTGTAGTTGAGCCTTGGTTGTTGTTCGCACATCAGTGGGAGGGATTGACCCTCAGCCTATTTGGTTGTGAGGACTGGCCGGTGACTACAGTGGAGGAGCTGTTGTACAGGGGCTATGGAGCAGGATTCACTTTAACAAGACTCTGGCACCTGCCCAGTCTGCACTTTGGGTGTATTGTCCTTGCATGAGGCCCTGGGTGATGCTCCAGCTCAGATAGAAGCCGGCCACTGGGCGTGCAGGCCTGGGCCTCCTTGGATGGGCCCTACCAGAGGCCAAGTTCAGTCACAGCCTATGTCCTGCCTGGGGTCACCTGGCGTGAGTCCCAAGTAATCCACAGATGGCTGCCACCCACGCTGGGCTTGGATGTGCCTTGAGAGGCCAAGCCACAAGCCGAGACCAGCTGCCACTAGTGCCATCCTTGAGGCTACTCAGCAAGAGGTAAGGAGCACACTGAAGCCAAATGCTTCTTATTTAGATTTTGTAAACCTTTGAGAAATTTTAGGAAATTTTGCAGCATGAGCCAAGACAGGCTGTTTGTATGGAAAAGCCTCCGGAAGTGGCTTAGGTGGGCCCGCAAGTTCGGTGGGACAAGGTCTCAGGGAATCACCGGGGCAGGGCAACCAGTGTTAGCCAGGCTGATGGAGATTCAGATATGGAGGTCGCCTGGGTCTGCATGGAAGGCCGGGGGAGGGCTCAACAAAGGAAAATGCCTTCTGCCAGTGCTTCTGTGTGGGAGAAATCTGCCCCTCCAGCCCTCACCTTCAAACCAGACAATTCAGTTCCTTCCCATATACCCCCCACACCTTTTGAACTGCTGTCCAAGCACTGGAGCTCAGAGCGAGTAAGTCTGTCAGCGAGTAAGTCCACGTGTGCACTTACCTCTTAAGAGAAATGTCTGATTCCAATGGCCCTTCATCTCACTCAGCCACAATCTCCACTGGTTTTCACAGCCAGAATAGTGGGGACTTCTCTTTCTGGCACCGGAACTCTGGTCTGGGGAGTCTGGTGTGGAGCCAGGACCCCTTGCTCCTCCAGCAGAGGCCTCTGAAGCTGAGATCTCCCTCCTGATTCTCCACCACCACACGAGGATGTGGGACCAGCTTGATCCACATCTTTGTCCCTCTTGCCAGTCTTGAGGTGGCCTTTTCTGTGTGTCTCCAGTTGTAGGACTCACATTCAGCTAGATTTCAGGTGACTGCCAATGATGACTATTCTGTACTTTAGTTGTAATTTCGGTGTGGTTGTGAAAGGAGGCAAGCACAGCATTTACCTACTCCACCATCTTAACCAGAAGCTTTCAGAGAAATATTGGATTCAGTTTTTGCCAATTATCAAGATTCCCCCAGCAGAGGAGTGAGTGAGTGACAAGCAACAAGCTGAATTTTAGCAGCTCAAGTCAGTGGTTGCCGGGCCCATGAATCTATCTTTGTCTGGAATAATGCATTAATGCTTTAGATAACACTTTGTTCAAGGAAGTAGCTAGAACCTGCATGTGACATATTTACAATACACTCCTGAACTTCTAGAAACTTTTCCCGTGTTGCAAGTGTGTTTTATCTCTTTGTCAAATTCAAACTTTATGCTAGGACCTTGAAATCAATGAAAATGGGATTATATTTATCTCTGCTCTTCCGAACAGACTGGCAGAATTCCATTAGATAAATTCAAGATGGCAGAGAGGTCCTCGCTTTGGAATCTTGATCTTGACAGCACTATTCCAGTAACAAAGTCAAGTTTCTGCAGCTAAAGACAATAATGGTAGCTCAGCTCAGCTTGCTTCTGTCTGCTCCTGAATAAATAGAGTGGGCAAGACAGGAGGCAAGGGAGGGCGAGGGTGGGAGACAAGGGAAGGCCAGCTACTTCCTGAGCTCTTCAACGGATAAAGCCAAGAGTCCCTAACATTCACTATGAATCTGCCCTTCAGCCAAAGCAACCTTCCTCCCTGAGGGGAGTTGGGGAGCCACCCCAGCGGACAACAGCCTGGGCTTGCTAGGGAGGGTTGCAAGGCCCAGCTCAGAGCCCTGGCTGAGGGCAGCATGCATTAGAGCTCTGCTGGAAAGCAGCGAGAGGCTTACGACCATGACTCTGGGCTTGGAATCAAGGCCTCATTTTCCACCCCTCCCTGCCAGGGCCCCTCAGTCATAATCCTGGACACCCCTGTGGAGTCTGCCTGCCTGTCTGTGAAGAGCTGGCTGGCAGTGGCTGATTTCATGGGGCTTTAGGAGTGTGGGCCAGCAGTAAGGAGGGTTAGAGCTGCAGCCTCTTTGTCCCTGGCAGCTGAGCTGGGCTCCTGGCTACTTCCCAGATGGAAAACACCCCACCCCTGCCTGGGCGATTTTTCACACCCCCCATCCTCTGCCTTGCTTCAGGTGCAGACTGTGGAGGTAAACAGTCTTCCTGCCTTAATCCTGACATTTCCAAAGGAGGCTGGCATCAAGCAAAGCTAAAGAGGAATTAGAGAACTAGCCACATAGTAGGAACACAGACATTTTATCTTTGGTTTAAAAAAAAAAATTCCTCTGAAAAATCTCTCTTTGCTGGCCAGTTTGCAGTTATCCAAGGGCTTCCTTGTCTAGTCCATTCTCTAGCAAAGCCTCTCAAGTTCCATAATTAAGTACTAAAGAGGTAGGAAAAACTTTAAGCCCAGAAATTAAAAAACAGCAGCCAAATACTTTCCCTCTTAAGCAGAGCTTCTCACCCTAACGCGCTCATGAATTGGTATAGATCAAGTCCAAATTCAGATCTAATCCAGCAGGTGTGTGTGTGGGGGGAGGTGGGGTACCCAAGATCCTACATTTCTGACAAGCTCCCATGTGATAACGAAGCTGCTGGTCCTCCACACAGTCCTTAACTTTGGGTAGCAACAGTCTCATGTATGATGGTTTTGAATGTAAAATACTTCAGAATATCCTATAAGATATATTATTTCTCCATTTGTTCAACTATTCATTCATCCATTTATCGACTAGGTACAATGTGACTTCTGTGCTAAGTACCAGGCAAATAACTGACCCAGACGTAGACCTCAAGAATCCACAGTTCTCTGTGAATCTTTCAACAAATTTACCTTGAGTTTTTGGTGTGATAAGTTCTCCAGCCACAGAGGATGAAGCAAGATTAGTTAGCCATGCTGCTCCAGTGTCAGTCAAAATCAGGTGCATTAGTCAGCATCATTAGTAAGGAAGGAAGTGATGCTTGACAGAAACTACCGAGGCAGCCTCTGCACCTGGGACACTGCTGGGCATGGTGCTGGATACAGAATACTTGTCAGATAGGGCCCCTGCCCTCCACAGATGATACAGCTGTAATCCTTAAAAGATAGCACACTGTGGTAGTGGAGGAGCATTAAAAAGAGAGAGAGCATAAAGGGAGTGGGAGAAGGAAGGAAGGAAGGAAGGAAGGAAGGAAGGAAGGAAGGAAGGAAGAAGGAAGGAAGGAAGGAAGGAAGGAAGGAAGGAAGGAAGGAAGGAAGGAGAAAGGAAGTTAGGGAGGGAGGGAGGGAGGGAGGGAGGAAGGGAATGAGGGAGGGAAGGAGATTTTTAAAGACCAACAGAGACCAAAAAAAAGGAACTCTCATCCTGAGAGAGCTGTGTTAATTTTAATTATATAACATTTTATTTCCTTTTTATGACCTAAAAATAATATATATTCAGTGTAAAATAACTCAAATAATGAAATGTGAAAAATAAAAGTGAAAGCCTCCCAAAATCCCATACCCCAAAGAACAGTCTTTTGTATGTTACCCCATACATTTTTCTATACACAAACAAGTATGTATGAAGCTAAGTAGAATCATAGTCTACATACTGAATAAATTAATTTTACTAAACTACAGTGTTGATGTTTTCACAGGTCATTATTCTACTTCAATATTTTTAAGTTTCCCAATGTATTTCATTTTATAGTTTACCATAATTTATGGCATCAGTTCCTTATTGGTAGCCATTTGTACCATAAATAATATAATAACAAAATTTTGAACATGTATCTTTGCATGCCATAAGATAAATTCTAAAGAGGAGTTATTAGAGGAAAAGAGATAACCCCAAATATTGCCAAATTGCCCATTACAAAGCTTGTACCCATTTAAACTCTGACAAAATGTATGACAGCACCAACTCTCAGTATGTTTTTTATCTTTGCTAAACTCATAGAATTTTATTATTACTGTAATTCGTGCATCCACCCTCCAGTCCCTTGCCTCATCTCCCTCCTTCTTCACCCGCGGGCCTTCCCTGTCTGAACTGCTCTCTGCCTGCACTGCGCTCACACAGCTGAAGGGGGATGGAGACCTCACAACCTCCACCCCAGGACTACAAACATGCCTGGAGCTAGCACCACTGCCACCCCCCACCCCCCACAATCCTATGACATTTCCTGGTCCTTTCCCACTCCCTGAGATCCCTACTTCATAGTCTCCTAGCTCTAACCTCACTAAGAATATAGATGGAGTCAGAGGACAGCCATCGTGTGACCGCCTCCGGGTGACCCCTTCACTCAGCACTGACACCATCCCTCGGGCCCGCTGTGTCTCTCTTGTGAATCATTAGCTTCTCTCTCACTACTGGATCATTCTCATGTATAAAAAGCTGTACCTTTGTAAAGACGGCCCATCATGAAAAAGCTCACCCAGATCCTGCCTCCTTTTCTCTCTTCTCCGTTTGATCAGAACTCCAGCAAAGGGTTGCCTCTGTGTCCTTCTCTCTCTCCAACCCACTCTGATCAAGCTTAGCTCTCTGTTCCCCATATTCCACACCCCAGAGTCTTTATCTGGGCACCCCTCCCCTTACCCAAACCTCAGCAATATCTGACAGAGCTCACCTCTACTGCTTAAAACAATGTTTCCATTTGTCTCCTGGGCCATGACTTTCCAAGTGTTCCTCTAATCTCACCAACGGTTCTTGCTGGTTCTCTCTGCTGCATTCTTTTGCTCTTCCCAACTGCTACATAGTGGGGTGGCCCAGGCTTACCTCTTGGACCGCTCTGCTTCCTCATCCCCACTCACAGCCTAGGACATCCCATCCAATCCCCTGATTTTAAGTGGTAGATGCTATTATGTCTCCTAAATTCACATCTCTAGCCCTAATTTTCCCTGAAATTCAGACCCACATATTCAGCTACCTGACTATCATCTCCACTCAGATGCTGAACAGGTATCTCGGATGTAACATGGCCCAGACCAGGATCATCATGTACTGTTGTCCAACTTGAGCACTGCCTAAGACAGCCAGCCAAGGGGGCAGAGGGGTTGCAACCCAGCCGTGTCGGGTTCGCTAAGCCATGAGCTCTGGTATGGGCTCCATCTGCACTGCAGGAAAGATACCTTCTCCTGTGGGCAGTGCCTCTGGTAATTCTCACAATGTCGCTTTATAGCTTAACTGTGGCCATAGCCAAAATTCATCTTTTGATTTCTCCCCCATCTCAAATTTGCTACTCTCAGTATATGGCATCATTCAATTGAGAAGAAAAAGAAGGATTCCCAAATGTATCCTTAATCTGATCTCTTATCACTCCCTCTTCAACTGCACTAAGCCCCCATCATCTCTGGGCTACTGCAAAGTCTCCCACCCGGCCTCCTGGCAGACACCCCTGCCCCTCTGCACAGACAGAAGCTTTCTAAAACAGAAATATTATCTCACCACTCACTTGCTTAAATTCCTGACTCAACAGAACCCACCCCAAGTCCTTTCCTACAGATTACAACTTTTGCAACTTAAACTTCCTCTGCACCCTGGGCTCACTGAGCTCCGGCCACGCTGGCTTCCTTCCTGTCTCAGATACACCAAGCTTCCTGCTGCCTCAGAACCTCTACACTTGCTGTACTTCCTCCCAAATCTTCATCCAGCCACCTCCCTTTCAGTGTTCAAATCTGAGGTACATGTTACCTTCTCAAAAAAATGTATCCTTCATCAAAATGGCTAAAACAGTGCTCCCCTCCCCACAACCACTTTCTCCCACATTTCTCTATTTTCTTTCTTGCATGTCTCACCTCCTGAAATACCATATCTACCTCTCGGCTTCCTTGTTGGCAGTCTGACCCACCATCTTCCAATCATGTTCGTTTTAAAGGTTCGGGATCTCTCTGCCTTTTTCCCACCCTCTCCCCAGTGTTGGGAACAGTGCCTAGCATACAGCAGGCCTGGGTGAGTTGACTAATTAAGTGGCCTGGGAGGTAAAGATGGTGCAGGGCTGAAAAGATCACAGGTAGACAGAGGAAAGGAGAAAAGAGTAGGAACAAAAAGAGGAGGAATGTGTCCACAGCCATGCCACCCTGAATGTGCTCGATCTGTCTAATCTTGGAAGCTAAGCAGGGTCATGCCTCATTAGTACTTGGATGGGAGACCACTAGGAAGACCAAGTGCTGAAGGTTTTTGGTTTTTTAAAAAAAAAAAAGAGGAGAAATGAAAGAAAATGGGAAATGGAAGACAGGAGCAGGATGGGAAGAGAAACAGTCCATCTGTAACAGGACAGGGAGAGAAGAAAGATGAGAGGAGGTATGAGGTGGTACCTTGGCACCAGAGGGTGAGACCCTGCTGAGCCCACAGCCCGCCCCTCTGCCGAGGCCCTGCTACCCACATATACATGGTTAGGGGCCACCAAGTACAGTGCTACAGGTGTAGTCTTATCGTGCTGGAAAGCTAGTGGCTGGACAATCTCATGGCCGCTAGCACTTAATTCTGCCTCTAACCCAGGTGAAGGCCTGAGAACAAGCTCAGTGAACAAACAGCCAGGCTGTTAAGAGCTGAGTTTGTGCTGGGCCTCGCATGCTTACCCCACGGACATTTAGGAGAATTTGAGCAAGCTTCAGTCTGCGCTTCCCTGCACATTCCCTGGAGCCCCTGAATGGTACTGGAAACTTTGAGGATACAACACGATGGCAATGAGGGCATTTACGATGGAAGACGAGTGTGACAGCTACTGCAGCCAGAACTTGCTCTTGCACGAGGACAAAGAAATGTCAGGAAGTCTAGCTATGAAAGCATCTCTACAGCTATCTTCTTGACATTCTTATAATTTCTTATCAGTTGAGCAGTGGAGGGCTTCTATCAGCTGAATTTGTGCTTTCTGCTTTTAAAAACCTTTTACCAGGAGTCTTCAGAAGTATTAATTCCTGAAAGAACAAAGAAGAAGGGTGGGACTCCCTCTCTAAATAGACCCCCGAGGTGAAGTCTATTTGCCAACCCTCTGTGGTTGAATGGTAATAATTCAACCATTATTAACCTGCTCAACACTCCCAATTTGATGGAGAGAGGGGACGAAAATGGGAGGGTGAAAGGAGCTAGGTGCAGGTGGTAGAAACACAGATGCTTGGCCAAGTGCTCCAAATCCCCCCACCTCCAGCAACGAGACATCTCTGGGTGCTGCTTTCTCTTGGGATACTGTATTCCTGGGGCGCTGTGATCTCAAACATGGTGCTTGTAAAGCCAGCACGTCCTTAACGTGCTTATCTCAAAACCATTTCAGACTTCTTTCTGTGCCCTCAGAAAACAGATTGTCATGTCAGGCATCAAATGACAGCAACAAGCCAGTCATTCAGGGGGAGCTCTCTGCCAACTTTCTGTCTGTTTAAAATATTAGGGCTTTGCGTAAACATGGGATATCAGAGCAAAGTACGTTGCAAAGCCCACCTGGACAAACTCTTAGAGAGAGTTCAGAGGTTGGCCTTGTAAGTCTCTTCTTTATGTCAACCGTGGGTTTTATTTCCCACATTTCTTCTTCTTAGGACACCAGAACTCTGGGTTCCTCTGAATTACGTGTGAAATCCTACAGGACCTAGTTAGCTGAACCTTGAAACTAAGTAGACACAAACTCTAACCTTGTATGGTCTTAAGCACGGGAAATGACTTGCAGAACACTGAGCAGTGACTGCTCATATAAAATTATTTTGATGGCAGAGACTCAAACAAACTGAGCAGCAGGCCACATGGTTTACAAAGGAGAGGTCTGCTAATTGAACAACATTGCTCAGCAGATGGACCACAGCCCAGAGCATAAATTTAGCTAGATTCTCAATCCTCAGTCTATGCTTGTGCCCAGCCACATAGTAGAGGATTCTTATGATCCTAATGCAAAGTCGAAGAGAAGAGGAGATTAAAATTGCATTTGTCTGAAAGGTAACCTGCTGTTCCAAGTGAGGACTCTAATGGTTAAATCAAATCTTTGTCTTGCCTTACCCAGCTGGAAAGCCAATGCCACATCTCTGGATGGCTCTCCCGCTCTGGATTCCAAGTGGCCAATGATTCAAGAACACAATCGACAAATGACTTATTAATGTTTATAATCTGCCCCAATTTCTCATTGATCATGTTCAAGGGAACTTGGCATGAACATTCCCTCATTCATTCATCAGATCAGCTCATTTGTCTTTCCAAGATGCAGTTGATCGCCATAAGTCACCAGTTCCTGGTGGATGTCTGTCTCTGGCATCTGGTCCCTCACCGATGGTTTGGGTGTATTCAGCTGATGTCAGACAGAGGTCCCCTTCATCCTCCTCTGCTTCCTGGGAATCCTTCTGGAATCTGTGTTTTCTCCTTCCAAGAGGGTGATGTCCCCAGAGAAAGGGTGACAGTCCATCAAAGCTGGCACATGTGTCCAGGGCAAGAATTGCTGCCGCTTCATATTTTGGTTCCCTCATCTGAGTCTCACTGCTCCCTTGACCTTCGGGCCCCATTGGCTTGAAACTTCACATCTCTCCTTGATTCTCTTATGCTTTGTTTTACATCTCACTGTGTCTGTCAGTTCACAGACTCACAGTTGCAACAGGACAATATCGAGAATAAAAATATTTACACATTTGGAATACAATGAGGCTTTATGAGGAGACTGCCGACCATCATCTATTCTAGACCTTTGGTATAAAGTAGAGCTACTGTGTGTGAGGCTTTGGGGAGAGGGCTGATGGACATAAAGAGACATGCATTTTGGGTTTTAAAACGTAATCAGTAGACCCACTAGGAAGAAGCAGGTTCTTTGGAGGAATGGCTACTTCCAAATCGAGGTAGGAATTATGTAAGAGGAGCTGAGACATTTTCTGTCGTAATGCAAACAAGCAGTCAGAGACTAATGAGTCATGTGAAAAAGATGCAAGAGCCATCACAAAAGGACTCCCACTGGCCAAAGATGGAACAATGCAAGACTAAAAAGAATTAGTGAATGCAATTAATTGAAACACATCGAATACATAAAAACCCATGAGTCCATCATCATCATTATCATCATCATCATCATCATCATCATCATCATTTGAAAGACAGTTTTCATCCCCTACCAAAAACACAAGCAAATAACCCAAACCAAATCAAAACAAAACAAAAACGATAAGAAAAACTCTTTGGACACCACTAGGATTAAGTATGGCACCCAATCCTTACTCTGAAAATAAACACTTAAAGGGAAAGAATTAAGCACCTCTTCAGCTTTTCCTGTGTGAACTATATTTGAGGTAACCAAATAGCTCTTATGGAGAGGATATCACTTTAAGGAAGGAATCTAACACATGTGAAAAGGTAATGAATTGTTTAAAACAGCCTTTCGCAACCTCTAATGAAATGATTGCTTCAAAGCTCCAGTCGCCAATAAGTGACCTGTATGAGGATGGACTGGTGAAGAATTTTAAAATAGAAGACAAGATCTGGGCTGCCATTGCCTGGCCCTTCTGCTCGATTGAGCATCACACAGATGGACAATGTAATATCGTGTGCCTGCTGATGAGATATAATATGAACCACCTGGCTACGTATGACATTGCCTTGCCGAAACAGATGACCAAATCAGGCCATTAAAGCTAACATGCATAGACAGGAAAGACAGGACCCGACGGAAGAAAGCAAATGACATCACGAGGAAGGAAACAGACAAATCCAGAATGTGGGACACTCCACGGAACAAATGACCCAGTTCTATAATCAGTCCATGGCATGGGGGTAAAATAGGGGCTTCTCCAGTTTAAAAAAGAATTAAGAGATGTAAACAACCAAAAGCAATTTTCAGACCTTATTTAGATCCAACTGAGAACAAACCAACTTCAAAAAGAAAATTTTACACAGTTGAGCAAATTTAATGACAGACTGGATATAAGATGACCCCAAGAAATTACTGTGTGTGATAATGGCCTTGTGGTCATGTAAGAAAATAGCCAAATTTTTTAGAGATACCCACAGAAGTATGCAGTGTTGAAAGGATATCAAGTATCCATATAAAGGAGTTCATTGTACTATCATGTCTGCTTTCGAATATGTTTGGCATTTTCATAATGTAAGAACTTTCAAAATTAAGAGGACTTAAGACAAACCTTTTAAAAATTAAAATTACAGTGAAAGCTAGTTATTAGAGTACCTAATTAGCTTTATGTTTTATAAAGCTAAATTTTGCTTTAAATGTTTTGCTTTAAATGTTACTTTACATTTTGCTTCAAATGTTATATTAGAAGCTGTCAGCATCAAGTTCTCAGCATTTCTTTCATGGATTCTAATAGTGAAGATCATCTAGTAATCAAAATTTCAGTAAAAAATTAGAATCGTAGAATATCATTAAGCATAATACTTATTAAATAGATTTATAGAGCTGATTTTGACTTTATAGACATCAATAATTGTTAAAAAATTATTCCAAGGCTACGCAGATTCTAGGGCAGGATGGGAAACTGGGAGGGCCTGAGAGAACCATTTGGAGACACTGGTGTCCTCTGTCTGAGGAGGAGACTCACCTCACTGTCCTGCTGAGCTGCAGGAACGGCCTGGGAGAGCTTTGGGGGGAGCTCGGTGTGTGTTTCTGGGTGTAACGGGGTCCCGCTTAGTGTCACTGCCCAATATCTGCTTCCCCCTCTTTCTGGGCACAGGGGGAATTTCACTTCCTCAATCCCCCACACTTTCATTTGGCAATGTGACTTGTTCTAGCCGGTGAAATATGAGCAGAAGTGATACGTGTTACTTCCGCGTGGGAACACTTAAGAGGCAGTGCCTGGTTCTCCAACTCTCCTTCCCTCTGATGCAGCCGCAGCCACCAGACACACCCTGCCCGGCCATCAGTTGTGCCGGCCGTGATGCCTCAGGGAGAAAGCTCCTCCCTCTCTCCATCTCTTTAAATCCCTCATTAGCCATGAGATTTGGAGGGTTACGTTACTGCAGCATCACCTGAATGATATTTCTAATACTGATTGCAAATGGAGTGAGCCCTGTGGGTTTCTTTTTTTAATTTCTTATGTTTGTTTTACTTTGTAGTTCATGTAAATTACTACAACAATATTACCAATTAATGAGGGTTTATTATGACTGGCACTTTACACACCTTACCCTAGAGTCTCACCACAAGCTACGTGTAAGATTCTATGATTATTATCTCTATTTTATATCTGAGACAAACGGGCTCAGAGAGGTTGGGTGACAGACGGTTTGAGGCAGAGGCAGGACTAGAACCCAGGCAGCTGGATTCTAGAGAACAGCTATGCTCTCTTTTTATTATATGAAAGTCTTATATTTGTAGAAGTTCTGTTCCAGCTCTAATTGGTTTATTAAATTTTTTTTTTTTAAATTTGTTTTAAAAATAAATAAGCTTTGTTTTAGGGAGCAACTCAGTGAAATGGTAATTTTGAGGTTTACGATTAGAGTTCTCATTCGGATTGTTTTCATTGTTTGCTTCTCTGTAGCATCTGTGACAACAATATTTTCTTCCCAGGAACAAAACCAAAATCTTCACAAATTGCTGTTTCTTAGAGCAAAACTTCCCTTCCAGATCACTTCTAACTGGATAAACAATCACGTCGAAGTATCCAAAAGTCCCCCAGAAGTTTCTGTTTGAGGCTCACTCTGTGGACAGCTCTGGTCCGGTGAAGACCGCTCTGTGAGTGAGGAGCTGGCCTCAACATGACCCCCCAGCCCACAGGTTCCTTCCGGCTTTCCATCATGGAGCTGTATCTCCTGAGCATAACACGTGTCGGGCACTTTTCTAAGCGATTCACGTGTGTTAGTCCTGACAGGAACCCTATGAGGGAGGTACTGTTCTTAGTCCTTATTTCACATATGGGGAAACTGAGGCACAGAGCAGTTAAGCGACTTTCCCAAGGCCATGGTGCAAGTACACTGCAGAGCTGGGGGTCGACCAGGCTGACTGGCTGCAGCACCCTGCCTCATCTGTGGTGCATGTTTCCAGGAACCCCTACTCGACACCACCTGGAGTAAGGTGGCAGGCACCACGCCTGCCTTCGAAGCCCCCTCATCCTCTCCTTTCCTGTGTCTTTCCTGGGTTTTCTCTCGAGGGTGAATATGGGGATTCTGTAGGATTTTCGTACCGTGAGTGTCTCAGAGCAGACGTGGAAACAGAGCGGATGATGAACTGGATTGTCCCCACAGTCCAGTACGGGGACAGCATTTGGCCCAGCACCAGTGCACGCAGCAAACTCCTGCCCTTTCTGACCCTTTCTGAGAGTCCCCGAACATGTCTTTTAGCATTCTGCTTAATTTGGGGTCAGAATTGAGAGGTCCAAAAGGACTAGAGCAAAAATAGCTTTCCCTGAATATCACGATAAGGCAAGGCTTTTCAAAGAGAGTTCGAGGCCCAAGGCAATTCACAGGAAAGTGGTGTTTTCCTTGCCCCTCATATATTGGTGTACTGCTGAACTCTGATTAAACTTAATATCAAGGATAGCTTTGAAGAAGAACTAGGTGATTAAAGGTCGGCTTTGATGCAGGATGGTAGGCACTGTGATATGTCTTCTAGATCTTCCTTCAATGAAAGGCCTGTTACGCCACTGCTTGGAGTGCTGGTGGCCAAGCATCACTGTCAGCCATTCAGGAGTCACCTCAGCTAACAGAGTGGCCTCAACCAATATTACACCCTTTCCAGGTGACCCACAGCCAGTGGCTGATCCATGCAGGGTACACAGGCCTGACGATCCTGGTCCATCTCTGGAGAACCACTATAGCTCCCTGTGGGGTCGACCAGGGCTGTGATCAAACTTCACCTGCAGTGTGGCTTCTCCCTCTGCCCACCCATTACCACTCCTGACTCCCACAGGGCTCGACCTCAAGTGCACTCTCCTTGAACATGCCCCACGCTAAAATCTGTCTCAGAGCCTGCTTCCCCAAGGGCCTGATGTATTGGGACAGTCCCAACCTGTGATAGGTAGGACATGTAAATTAGGTAGGAGCCAAGGTTGTACCTACTACAGGGACACTCAGTTGGGGAGTCACATCTGCTAGAGGAAAGTCTGCCTTTTGCCAATCACACAGCAGTGCTGTATGTACTCAGTGTCCCGGTGGTGGCCCTTCCATCTTTGCCTTGGGTAAAGTGGTGAGAGGCTTAAAAGGGGAAAGAGGCTTAAAAAGTTCCCTGATTCCCAGTATCTTCTCTGATTCCAGCAGCCCAGATAGTTCAGTCGTCCTTGCTTCAGTGGGTACCTGGGCCCCAGTGCAGCTGGGCCGACTCATCCTGCTCTGAGTCATGGAATCAAAACAGGATTCCCTGTTTGCAGAATTTATTAATGGCACAATGAAGATATTTGAGGAAGGCTGTCTGTCTATCAAATGAAGCCTTCTGCTTCCTGCATGTTTCTTCAAATTCAAAAAGTATTCACTCACTTCCCTTGTACCTATGGAGTTATTCAAGGCAACAGCCAGAGACTCTGGAACCTCAGTATCAGCCATCACCAGTGAGAACAGAGGAAGTCTGGGCCACAGACCATTACCTGAGCTGGAATCACAAGGTTCTGTATATAATGACATATGGGAAGCTCACTTCCATTCCTATTACCAAGAGGTTCTTCTATGAGACACAAACCACTGGTCACAGGTAACCAAGAAGAAATGTGTTTCTTTTGTCAACAACAGCTGCCCATGCCCACATAATCATTACTCCTCGTCAAGAATTATCCCCTCCAGACAGATCCCAGGAAGTAGTTGGCTGAAGAGAAACTCTGAGAGTATGAACCTGGGTTTCAATATGTCCAGGTGACACACCTAAATAGACAAGTTCTGAGGCATCTTTTCCCCACCCCCATAAAAGTCCTCCTCAGTCCCTTGCTTCGCTTCCTCGTGGGTCCATTTCCCTTCTATTCGTCTCCTTCTTCTTTTTCTATATCTTTCATCTCCTTTCTCAGTTCTACCAGAGTAAAACTGATTTGTTTATTTATACACAGTCATGTTTTAGAAAGACTTCCTAAAAGAGTGTGTAAACCACAACAAAATTATATAAGTGTAAAGTGGGTCAACAGGAGAAGGAAAGACAAGGGCTATGAAAACATAAAGCCCAGGAATAAGACAAGGAAAGACTTACACGAGCCAAGCTAAGCTCCTATGCTCCATGCTTCCATGTTCCAGAGACATTTTACAGTTGTTTATGCTACTTCTTGTGATTGGCCCTTCCCCCCGACTGTGCCATTATTCAACGCCACAGCCATAAATACTATTTAGACAGTGATGACTCTCTATAGCAGAGACTGTACTCATTATCTAGAAGCCTCGCGATAGATGTAACCAAGAGTGGCAGTGAGCCTATGAAAAGGTCACATTTCGCACAACCCCCTGCAGCCATGTAATTAAGTTCTGAACAATGAGATACAACGGTGGCTGTAAGGAAGGCTCCCCAACGGGAGCTGACTCTACTGGAGATGCAGCTTTCCCCACTCTTCCTGTCACCTGGAACACGGAATTAATGGCGAGAGCTCTGTGGTCCATCCTAGACCATGAGATGACCTTGAAGATGGCCACCACATGCTGAGGGTGACAAAACATAAAGACAGGTGCCTGGAACTTTGATGACACTGTGATATCCTTATATCAGCACCGGCTTGCTAGTCTCCATATTACTGCTAAGTGGGAGAGAAGTGACTCTTGTTCTTGTGTAAGCTACTGATATTTGAGATTCCCCATTCTATGGAGCTGTACCTAAATCTAAATCTTTGTCTCTAGCTCTAATCTTTTCAGCTACATATTTGACATTTCTACTCGAACAATGAGTAGGCATCTTAAACTGAACAAGACCCAAACAGAACTCTTATTCCTTTTTCCTCTTTCTTTCCTAAACTCAATTCTTCCAGAATCTTCCAGATCTTAAACAAATGGTACCACTATATGCCCGATTGCTCGGGACAAAAACCAAAATCATCCTCGATTCCCTTTTACTTCCCTCTCCCACATCAGCAAGTCCAATGGGCTCTACCTCCAATATATACTCCCTGCCCAACCACATCTCACCACCTCCCGGCTCTCACCATTGTAGCCATTACCTTCCAACTGAAACATCACAAGAGCCTCCCAACTGCTCTGATTCCTGTCTTTTCCCCAATGGTCCTTCCCCAATTGCTTTCCCCAAGCAGCCAGAATGACCTCTCAGAAAACATAAATCGGATCATGTCACTCATCTGCTTAAAACCTCCAGTAGCTTCCACTGAGATGAGAATAAAATCCAAACTCTGTACTGTGGCCAGTGAAGGTCCAAGTAAGCTGGCCCCGCTCCCGACCCCACGTCCTCCCTCGTATGGGCATTCTGGGTTCTAATGAGAAGATGGACTGAGGAGCCAGCCAGTCATTCGATTTATAATTTTTTCTTCTTAAATTACGTTTCCTTTCTGAAAAAATTACCTAAATAAATAAGGTAACTGAAAAATTCTAATAAACAGGATATATGATGAAAAGTAAATTTCGTAGTGTCATGATTCAGAGCACAGACTGCAGGCAAACTGCCCAGATTCAAACTTGGCTTCTCTACTAATGGCCTGGGTGAACACAAGCAAGTTATTGAAACTCCTTGCACCTCAGTTTTCTTGTCCATAAAATGGGGATCATAATGCCTGACTTAGAGAACTGCTGTTACAATTAAATTTGTTCATTCATATAAAGTACATGCCAGCATACATAAGCTCTACGTAATGAAAGACATTATTGTCATTATTGTTATTTCCTTAGACTTTGAGGTCAGCAGAGATAACAGATTTTTATGCATCTGGAAATTGTTTATACATCCATAAGTATATCCCCTACTTTTTATATGAAAAGGAACAGGCACACTTCTTACATAGCCACTCATTTATATCTCTATCTCATTCCTTTCATACGAATATTCCTTATTTGACCAGTTCCCATTGATGGACATGTAGGTTGTTTCCCCTGTTTTGTAATTACAAATAATACTGCAATACACATCCTTTTATATGTACTCGGTGCATATTTGTGAGTATATCTGTAGAATAAATCCCTTGGAGTTGAATTGCTGGACCAAGACTGTCTATATTTTACATTTTAATGGGTATTATTAAATTGTTCTTTAGTCCATTTTCCATGGGATTACCCCCTAGGACAGCTGAAACTGATCACCTCGTGAGACAGGAAAGTACTTTCCATATGAGAAGTTATTTGCCTCCCACCTGGCTGGGGCCATCCAGAGGATCCTTGACACCACATTTCCCACTTCTGGTGTGTGGGGCTTCTCATCTCTGCTTATCTTACCTGGAGCAGGTATCTTACCTTTTCTGCATTGTCCATTTCTAACCCTTTCAAGCCTTCCATTATAATGAAAGACTTACATTTGCACTATTCAGGTCTGCTATGAAAATTCTTTATCTATTTTGCACCAATTTCCACATTTCTCTCAATTCCTCCTGACTTTATGATTTACTTATTTGGTTTGTTTCTATGATTTCTGAGACTCAGAGAGTCCATCATCTTTTTTATGGATGGATGATTTGTCCTTTGTGGAGAAGAGGGAACATCATTTGAGTTAGGGTTTCAAAAATCTCTATAATTTTTTTTTAACTCAGGTGATCTCTTATTACTGGTCTCATTTCTGTGTTATTTACTCTTCATTTCCTGCCATTAAATAGCACATATGATTGGAAAGTAGTTTTGTATTCCAGCATAGTCTTTAACAGAGAATGCTTCTTAGTGTTGAAATTTTTCTAAATCAATGAATTCCTTCAGAGTTACGGTCAACGGGTAGACTTTTTGCTGTACTGTGAGACTGCGAACAGTTGTGCCGAACTTGGCTTTGGGAAGCCTGCACTGTGAGTCCCCCTTGGACAGCATCTGGGATCTCCTCAAGGCCCTGAGAGGCCTCAGTTTCCTCATCGGAAAAATTAAGTCCAGACCATCAGCCCCTGCCAGTACCAAAACATTGAGATTTTATAGACTTTTCCAGATGGACTCTATCTGCCAGTAATGTGCATGACTATTCTTTCTCAAATAAAAAAAGTCCTTCTTTCCGGAAAGACATACAGAAACAATTAAGAAAATGTTTAAAACACACAGTAGATTTGCTCATTTATTCCACTCAAGAACTGTGTCTTTTGATGTTAATGAGAAGTAAATACCTAAGGGTCATAGGGGTAGTTTCTACCTAAAGACAACCACAACAACATACTCCCACCCAAATATTAAGGCCGCCTTTGGGGTGAAGTGTGTCTACTGAGTGATGAGATCAAGTAGGGGACCACAATAAATTTTACTCTGGAGCTTCTCTTTAAATGACATTATGTGGGAAATAAGAATTACTGAAAAGAAATTTAAATTCTTTTAAAAAAGTAAAAATGGGAATCTGTCATTGTTTAAACATTTCCTCTGTGGTTTAGCATAACTTTCCAAGATTTATATCTGTCGATTGTGAAAACTCCTTTCTCAGGCTCAGAAATCTCATCACCTTGCATCTGTAGAACTATAAAGCTATTGGCAAGTAATTGGACAAAGAGAAAACAAAGAAAATGAGTTTTCCTTAATGGACTGTTGGAAGCATTTCTTTCTTGGCATTTAGTGGAAAGATTAATCAATGGCATAACACATCAAAGTAGTTTTGCTTTAATATAAACCGTACAACTTCAGGAAGAAAATAAAATTTGGAGACAGATTTCTCATTGAACAAAATATCAATGAATGTTATATTTTGAAGTGGTTTTTTTTTTCCTAACTTAAAAGCTATGTTCCCTGCTTGACGTTTTAGTTGCTTTCTGTTCCTAAAATAATCTATTTGTTTCTCCCTGTCCACCATTATCAGCCTCATTGTTATTTCTGTGCCTAATATCCAAAAAATTGGGTGTTTCTCCTGATGACTGGATCAATATCTCCCTTTTATTCATTTGATATCAAAGCTTTTCCAGAAATTATTTGTTTATTCATTTCAAGTACCTAACAACACCAACAAAGTCACCTAGAGATATAATACAGTGCAACAAATATTCATCAAAAGCATATTGAAGGCACTGGAAATACCAAAATAAACAAGATGTGTGAAACTTCCAGTCAGTGGGGTAAGCAGGCGTTTCTGACACAGTATACTTAGACCTGGAATAGAATGATGTTCAAATTGTGGAGAGAATGTGGACGAACCTAGGAGGCAGTGCTTCGTTCAACCCGGAAGAGCCAGAAGAGTCTACCTAGAATGGCTTACCCTGCGCCAAACTTGAAGTCTGATCAGGACTTTGCCAGATGACATGATTGTAAGTTGGTTACCAGGCAAAAGAAACAGAATAAAGAAGGAAGCATGATCCATTCAGAAAAGGCAAATGACTCCTCACATCTGGAGCCTCAAAGGCAGCAGACAGCGGAGCAAGGGGAGACCAGGCAGGACGGCCAGAGACAGATCTTCAAGGACTGGACGAGCCTTACCCAGCGGTCTGATTTTATCTTATAGTTTAGGGGATGCGGAGCCACTGAAGCGAAGGAGTAATATGACAAGACAATAAAAAAGAGTAAAAAGGGAATCTGTCATTGTTTAGACATTTAAACCAAACAGTGCAGAAGAGGTGGCATGGGAGCAGCATTGACAGCAGTGTACATCGCAGCCCCACAGCTCGTGACCTAACTCGAGTAACCCAAGCTTTGCATGCCTTGGTTTTCTCATTTGTAAAAATGAAGATGAAAGTTATAGGGAGAATACAAGTAAAGTGCTAAGAAAGAGACCCAGGACAATAAGTGTTTGTTCAGTTTTACCTATTACTAGTAGTAGCATCATCATCATATTTTAGTGGCGATGTCACTTCAGAGTCTTGTTACAAAGCAAGTGGGATTCGAGTCAGAGTTTCTAACAAGGAAAAAAAAGCCTGTCTTTTCTATCTGGGTTTTCGATGCAAAAGTCAAAGCTAAGGCAAAAGGAAAGTCTTGGCCTCCTACAGCATCGATTGGGTTCTGTGAACCCCGATTTCTCCCCGTGTCACAGGGGTTCCTGGAGAATTAGCACCTTTGTCTTGCTGTGCTAGGTCTTCGCCATGACCAGAGTACAGAAGTATGGATCCAGAAACTCACTCATTTATTTTACAGGTGGAGAAACTGAGTCATGGTTCTCAAAGCCTTCTTTTGTGGTCACACCAGCAGTTAATCTCAAGACTGCAACTGGAGCTCAGGGGTCTTGATGCCCAGGTCGGTTTTCTTCTTACCATGCTGGCCAGGTCACAGAAACTTCCTCGTCTTGGTCAGGGTTTTATTGTTTCCTTCTGGGACATCTCCCACCTGGTCTAGCGAATGAATATTTTGTATGATTCTTAATGAGAAAAGACTTTCTCAGGCCAAAGTCCTCCTAAGACAGTCTGTCTCTCTTAAGGAGATAAAAAACAAACTTGTTCTTTTCTCAGTCTCTGGATCTTTAGAGTCTCCCTCAAATTCTTCCAGTAACCCCTTCAGAAGACTTTCTTTACTGTCTTCCCTAGTATTGATCGTTTTGACTTTTCTCCTTTTCTGTCCCCAACCACTTATGACCTCCATTGCTCTCTGCGTTCTCTACCAGAGTTGAACCTTGAGAGTGTGTCAACCGCCATCGCCAAAGCACCACCCTTCACTCAGAGGCTGCAGGCACAGGGCATCTTTTGCCACTCATGTCACCCGTGTGTGGCAGGGAGAAGGACACAAGGTGAGGAAGGGATGGGTGTGTGGCCTCAAACAACCTTTGGTTTTCATTCATATCAACAATGACACTGGTTTTTTCCTTCTTCTCCAGAAAGATAGCATTTCAATATATTAGCCGTGGGCCTAGCCTCAGTTTTATTGTCAAGCTGGGTTCTGTTTGTCCTGAAGTGCATTCCATTCTCAATTTAGTTTGGGACAAACCAGAAAGGGAATGCACCTCGAACATAATAAAATGCCATTCTCTGAATCAAAGAGACTTAGTTTCAGGCCTCTGGCCAATTTAAATCCATTTTTTGCTACCACCACCTCCAGATTATGCCTCACTCACTGTGTGTTATATTCAGCTTTAAAATGGTAAAAAAATAAAATTGGCAAAGTTGGCAATCAGGCCTGTTTAGACTGCATTGTTGGTAACTCTGAAGTTTCTTGTGTTTGGCTGGAATGATGCGAGCCGGGATCATTTACCAAGAGCACAGCCTCTTTTGTAAAATGTAGGAGAAATGATTACATAATAGATAAACATCATTATCACTAAACATATAAATAGATGTTTGTCTTGCTGTCTGGCATTCCATGCACTGAGAACTCGAATTGCATTCTGTGGCTAATTCTATCTGAGAGTGTGGACAGCCTTATTAGGAAAAGATAGTGCTTTGTTGTGAAGGGCAATTTCAAAGGAACATGGGTCTCTCTCTCCTCCCCTCCCCTCCCTTCTCCTCTCCTCTCCTCCTCTTCTCTTCTCTCTCTCTCTCTCTCTCTCTCTCTCTCTCTCTCTCTCTCTCTCTCTCTCTCTCTCTCCAACTGTGATAAGTGAAAAGAACATTGTTTAGTGAGCAGCTTCTAACAGTCATTGTAAAAGTGGGGATACCACATATTTTTTGCTTCCTGAACCAGGCCCTGGTTTGAAATACCTAATAAAATCTACATGACGTTTTTCTCAACCCAGGCCAATAATCCTAAGAGTTGTGAATTGTTTTTACACTCATCTGCTCAATGTCAATGCTGAACCCATCCTTTGAAGGCAGTGCATTAACCCTAGAGCAGCCTCACGCCACCTCTGAGAAAGATACCTTAGCAAAAACGATGCTTTTTCAGGCTAGTTGGACCCCGAAAAAATAAAACTACAAAAAGTTATTTTCTAGCTCTCTAACATGTAAGGCATATATATATGTATATATTTATATTTATATTTATATTTATATATGTATATATATACATATTTATATTTATATATATATTTATATTTATATATCCATATATATAAATATTTATATTTATATATGTATATATAAATATATACATATATAATTTTATATATTTATATATGTATATATATAAAAATATATATACATATATATAAATATCAGTATAACTTACAGAAAAGTTACAAAGTTGCAAATACTGTACAAATAACATTTTTCCCCCCTTAGACCATTCAAGAGTAAGTTCCAATCTGATGCCCTAGCCCCCTGAATAAGGAAAAGGACATTCTCCTCCACGACCACCACACAATCATTCAAATTAGAAAATTAACAGTGGTGCATTACTACTACCTAACCCTCGACCCCTTAAAATTTCACCAATTACCTCAATATGTTTTATAGCAAAAGGAGTCAGTTCAGAATCACACATTGCTTTTGGTACCATGTCTCTTTAGTCTCCTTCAGTCTGGAACATTCCTCAGCCTTTCCTTGACTTCTGTGACCTTGACATCTTTGAAGATGGCAGGCCAATCATTTCATAGACTGTCTCTCCGTCTGGGTTTGTATGATATTCCCTCATGATTAAATTCAGTTCTGTGTATTTGGCAAGAACAACACAGATGCAATGCTGTTTTCTTCCCCATTGCATCCTGTTTGTGGTTCAGGGGCTGTCACTTTGATCACTTGATGAAGGCAATGCTTGTCAGGCTTTTTTTCCTTTCTGATTGATTTCAAGATACTTTAAAGATACACTGTTTTTATATTTTACATTTTTAACATTTTAACACAGCCAAGAAAGAAGTTCCAGATCTGGTAGAAAAGGAGAAAAATAGGTCTCCCAACAGTAGAGTGCCATTGGAGAGGAGCCTGAGATCGGGCATGAGCGGTGTTTCACACAGAAACTCCTAGAAGCTGCTAATTGTAAAATCTCTCGAGGTCAATAATGCAGAGGGTTTCATTAAGGGGATGGAATCATAGGAAAACCTCTTTGTCATTTTGTCATTTAGTTTTCATCTGGACTTGTAGTGCAAGATGAGAAACTTTCTTTGATAGTGTAGTGTGACTGTTTGTTCAGATCTACCTGTTCTCAACTCACAACTTCCTTCCAGGAATCAGGAACTGGACTTGAAGAACTTCAAGAGTATATGAGAAATCACAGTGCTTTTGCACCTTTGTGAAAAATCAGTTGGGCGTATTTGCGTAAGCCTGTTTTTAGGTCCTCTATTCTATTCCAATGGTCTCTATGTTTATCTCTATGCCAGTACAACACAGTCTTGATTACTTATTTAGTTAGTCTTAAAACCAGGTAGATTGACTTTTCCTGCTTTATTCTTTTTTATTTAAACTTTTAGCTGTGTTATTTTCTTTGTCTTTCCATATAAATTTTAGAATAATATTGTGTATATCTACAAAAATGCTAGGATTTTGATAGGAATTGCATTAAACTAGTATATTAATTTGGGGAAAATTGACATTTTTTTACTGCATTAGGTTCCCTAACTCACCAACATAATCTGCTTCTCCATTTAATTGATCTTAGGTTTCTTTCATCAACATGTTATAGTTTCCAGCATACAGATTTTGTACATGTTGTTTTGAAGTTATACCTAAGTATTTCATTTTTGAGTAATTATAAATATGTTTTTAATGTCAGTGTTTATTCATTGTTAATATATTGAAATATAATTTATTTTTGTGTTTGTCTTGTATCTTGCAGCCTTGCTCAACTCACTTATTAGTTCTAGGAATTTTCACGTAGATTCTTTGGGATTTTCCACATATACAATCACGTTATCTTAAATCAGGACAGTTTTTTTTTTTTCTTTTGATCTATATATTTTCTTTTGAACTTTATTTCTTATCTTATCACACTGGCTAGAACTTCCAGCAATATATTTAATAAAAGTGGACATTCTTGCCTTGTTCCCAGTCAGAGGAGAAAAACACAAATCTTTCACCATTAATATAATGGTATCTGCAGGTTTCTTATATGTTCTATCCAGTTGAGTAAGTTCTCTTCTATTCCTATTTTTCTGAGCCTTTTATCCTGAATGGGTGTTGAATTTTGCCAAATATGTTTTCTGTATCAATTGATATGATCAGGCGATTTTTTAACCTGTTAATGTGGTAGATTGCACCGATTAATCTTTTTAACATTGAACCCCCCTTCGAGTATATTTTCAGCTCTTCTCTCTTTCTCCTCTGCTTGCAGGGATCCGATGCCATAAATGCTATATATTTTGTTATCTCATGGGCCCCTGGAGTTCTATTCATTTTTTCTGTTTATTTTCTCTCTGTCATTCAGATAGTTCTGTTTTTGAGTTCACTGATTCTTTGCTCTTTCCCCTCCATTCTGCTCTTGAGCCCGTCCATTGCATTATTTTATTTTTGATGATTGCATTTTTTTCAGTTCTAAATTTTACAGTTGGTTTTTATATATATAATATATATATTATATATATTATATATATATAGAAGAGATATATATATATATATCTCTTCTATTTCTTTAGTAAGATTTTCTATTTCTTTCCTAGACTTTCTATTTTTTTCATTTTCTCAAGTGTGTCCATGATTATATACTGAAGCATTTTTATAGGCTGCTTTAAAATCTTCGCCAGATAATTCTAACACCTCCATCATCTCAGAGTTGATATCTATTATATTTTTCCATTTAGCTCATTGTCTTCCTAGTTCTTGGTATGACAAGTGATTTGCTATGGAGACCTGGATTTGGGGGGCATTATGTTCTGAGTCTCTGAATCTTATTTGACCCTCCTGTGTTAGCTGATTTCCTCTAATACCCTTCTGGCTACCTCCTTATCGCTAAGCGAGAGTAGAAGTCCAGATTCCTCACTTGGTCTCTGTCGACGCCTAAGGGGAGGAGTGCTTCTCACAACTGCTGGGTCAGGGTAAGGCTTCTGGCTCCCTACCAGTCCTCCACTGACACCTCCTTGACACCTTCTCTTCGTGTGGCTCCGCTGGCACCATGGGAAGGTGACTTAGTTGCATTTGAGCAATAGTAACAGTCTTGACTTTCCATTAGGTCACCTCTGACACCACTTCAGCAGGGCAGGAGAAGGGTACCTCATTACTGCTGGGTGGAGGTCAGGGGTAGAAATCCAGGTTCCTTACTCAGCCTTTTCTGGCACAGGTAGAAATGGGACCACAGTCTTTTCTGTGGTGTTTGGCTGGAGTAGAGTGATTATTATTAAAAGTTTTCTGTCTTACAAGGCTGCCTCTTTCTTGGTCCTTCGGATAAGAGAGCAGACTGTTGGAGGGCTTCTTTTGTTTGTACCCACTGCCATTTTCAGATTGCTAGGTTCTTCAGCTCCAAGTCTGGGATATATGAAGCAGCAGAAAACCTAGAAAACTTATGGCCATGTTGTTTCTCAGACCTTGAAGTTTGTAGCCTTCTCTTCACCTCTCAGGGTCTTATTATATTTGTTTTAGTTGTACTTTGTAGGAGGATTTTTAGTTGTACTTTGTAGGAGGAGGAGAGAAAAGTATGGCTATTCCACCTTCCTTGAAACGTACAATATTTTGACATAATATTTGATACATACAAAAGAGTATGTCTAAGTGTGTGTACGTATGTGTCATAGCATAAACACTAAACTTTTAAAATGCTAAATTTTAGATATTTTCCTAAGGAAAAATTAAAACCACACTACTCGACCTTGAACTAACTCCCTTCAGCTGACAATCTAAAAAACAAATAGGCCTTTTTTCCACTCCGAAATGTCCTTTGGTTCTGGGGTCCACTGAGGAAGGAGCCTTGGCCCCGTGACCTCACTAGCATGTCTCTGTTGGCTGTTGCTGTTATTTAAAAGCCTCTTTTCCTCTCTTCTGAAGCTTTCTGCCTCCCGGCCACATGTCAACATCAGGCGTGACACAGCCTTGCATCTGGGAAGCCTGTCAAGCTGATGACTCAGGATGACTAAAATAAACACACTTCATAGCTGAGGACTCCCTGGTCACAGGCTGCTCTGACCCACTCTCCACTCCATCCTGTGCCTTCTTTCCTTTTGTCCTTCTCCTGGATTTTTCCTCATTCTCTGGTGTGGCATGATGCATCCATCACTTCATTTTCTGCCTATATTAATGCCAATAATTGCCTTATTCCAAAAGATCCAGAGCAAGTATATAAGGAACGGAATACACAAACAGGGATGGCGACGCAGCCCAGGAGACAGGATCTGATGATGCGTTTGAAGCATTACGTGGGAGGGCTCCAGTCTGGCCGCCATGACTCTCCCTGCTCTCCAGAAGAAGGTTTGGTAGCTCATGGATTTCCCCCTCACACTTCCAGACTCTTTTCCTTTCTCTTGGCAATGTTCACCAGGCTTCAGGAAGTGACAGGATACAGGAAGTAGACCTCACACTATTACTGAGAGCCAGAGAACACCGCGTGGAGCCAGTTCCTCCCTAACAAAGAGTGGGAGCCTCACCCAGCATGCAGGATGGCTGCAGAGAGACTGAGCAGCAGGGGGGGTGTGTTCTGTCTACTATACACTATTTGGGTTGATTATGGGAAAAGATTTGAACAAATCTCACAGAGAACAAAAGGTTGCAGCTGCAATATCTTAACTACTGAGAAATTCACCAGCCGGGTTTTGCCTTTGAGGCTCTGTGACTGCTCTCCACTTCCTCTGCTTCTCCAGCATGGGGGCTCCGGTGGGAAGCGCATTGCCCTGTATGGTCAGGGGAGACCAGTTCTGGCGCAGTGCCCTTCCTTACAGCCACGTGACCTTGAGCTCACGGTTTTTGTCTTTAAGCTTCAGTTTTCTTGTGGACAAAAATAAATAAATAAATTGGGTAAGGATACACATTCTATAATTGACTATTTATTAAATGACATAAAGAAATTATTTATAATTTTTGTGGTGTCATATGGCATTGAGAAAATAAAGTTACCTGGGATTTGATTTAGAATACTCTGATAAAACGAATGAAACAAATGAAACAGGATGGGCAAAATGTTGATAATTGTTGAAAGAGGATTCTGGGTTTGAGGGTCTGTTACAGTCTACCCTCTATTATTGTGTTTGAAGTTTTTCGTACTTAAAGATTAAGAGAATAAGATAATGGATAGGAATTTGCTTTCAGAAACAGTATCTTGCTATGGAAGAGGTCCTCTCCACACTGATGTTCTAACTGAATAACTATGAAGATGCGCCTCTCTCGATAGTCAAATTCAGCTGTAAGAACTGTAACATATCCAGGCAGCAAACCCATAGAGGAACCCAACCTCACTGCCTCTAAATAAAGGGAAGGTCAACAGCCTCTTATGTGACAGAAGGTAAGGTTCGTGTCCACTCCCAACAGGTTTCGATTGTCTCATAATTTTCTGTGTGATAGGTTCTCTGCTACAAGTTCAGGGCTGCCTGTCATTTCCTCTTGGATCTCTTCCTTCCTCTGCCTGGGAGAAATTTTTCAGTTTCTCCCTCTCCTGGGTTCTCCTTGCTCTTGTCCTCATGTTAAGAAGAGGCAGAACAGGTGGACGAGGAAGATACTCACAAGAGAGCTGGGTCAGGCCAAGGGCAGGGGTCAAGGCCAGTTAACCTGTACTGGGTGAGGTCCCTGAGCTGCTGTCAGGCAGTGGGCAGGTTGGTCAGCATCACCCTTTTTGAGCTCTGGGATAGCACCGTGCTGGGTGCTCTTTCTGCAAAGATGACTAAGATTGGTCTCCTGTCCCAAGGAACTCACATAGATGGTGGAGAAAGGCAGATAAACAGGTGGTTATGAAATGAATTAAACTCCAGGGAGAGACACGTGTAAACAAGATTGATAGGGTCTCAGAGAAGAATCCCTCACTTTGCCTCTGGATGTGATGGGGAGCTGTGTAGTGATCAGGGCAGTTTCTCAAAAAGAGTGACTCTTGAACTCAGTGTTGAGGATGCGTAGGTAGAGGGAAGAAGATGTTGCAACGAACCTGTGCCACAGCACAGAGGTGAGCGTGTGCCTAAGTGGACAAACATTCTTCCTCCTCCTCCTTTTCTGTAGCCCTCCTCTTGGAAGAATTCTCCGATCAAGTGTTGCTTCATCTAGATGAAACTTTTAACCAGAGGTTGTTAACAAGTGACGAATGATTGTAGAACCGCAGAAAGAGCCCAGGTAGGTTTACAGAAGGAGGAAAGAATGACTTTGGTCGCACTAGTTAGCAAAGAAGTGGATAGCTCTCACACCTACTTTAGGTGGGTTTCTGGACTATACCATTAATCCAGAATGAAGCACATTTTCAAATATTTTAAGTTTTTTTTGTTACTTTCTCCCACTAACAGGAAATCCCATTTGTTTTCTGCAACCAATTTACTGTCTGTCACTCCTATTTCCTGTGCTTATTTTGGATGATTGAGTCTGATGTTTCTCTTCATCATAATTATCTTTCTTTGACTCTGAGATCTACTATCCTGTCCACATTAGCCATGTTAGTTTATTATTCATAAGTTTTAGAAAACACAAACAAACAGAATCGTTAAAAACACTGCCTACCAAAAAATAATAATAATAACGGCCCTTGCTTGTTAGCATGCACTGGGCACAGTGTGCTCACATGGTGGGTGTCTTTGCTTCTTGTTCTCAAGAAGTCTGTCCTTGCGTTTCCTTCCTTTCTAACTCTGTACCCAACCAGGGTGGTCTCATTCAATCCCTGCTCTCATCTTGGTTGATGTCTCCCAGTGATAGGTCCTTAGCTTCCACCTCTCTCATGACTTCCAGACTTATATGTCCGACCGATACTGGACACCTCCATTTAAACATTCCATGGGCTCCTCAAGTTTATCTTTGCCACTTTAAACTTGTTCTATTTCTTATATTTTCCAGTACCAGATACTCAGCCCCATGCAAGACACCTGGGAGCCACACTGTGCTCTACCTACCCTCACTAAGGCTGCTTATGTACTTCAGAATGGAGTGACTTTCCCTCATCCCAAAGGTGTCTCTTACTTCTTCCTGCTTGCTCATCTCTCACCTCTTAAATCAACTGCTTCCACTGCTTCCTTTAAAAACTTGTATCAGTCCTCTGCTTGCTTCTGGTGGCCCTAGGTTTCCCTTGGCTTGTGGTAGCATCGCTCCCGTCTCTGCTTCTGTCTTCATGTGGCCTTTTTCCTTCTATGTCTCTTTGTGTCCTCTCCTCTTCTTATAAGGACACCAGTCATTACGTTTAGAAACCACCCTCAATCCAAGATGATTTCAACCTGAGATCCATAACTAACAACATCTGCAAAGACCCCATTCCGAACAAGGCCCCATTCTAGGGTTGCAGATGGATGTGAATTTGGGGAGACACTGTGCAATTCACTGTACCATCCAGGCAGTGAGTGAAGAGGGGCCTGCTCTGACCTCCACGAAGGAAATATCACATTTAAAATGAAATAAAGCAGAAATGTGATCTTGAAAGGACATTCTCCTCTGCCTGTTTAGATGTTTTCCTTTGCATTTCGAAGTAACACTCAATCGGCCATCGTTACAGAGCCTGGGGTTCTGTCTGAGCTCCGAGGTCAGTCTGGTGTCCATCCAAACACTCTCTCATCAAGAGCCGCTCTCTTCTCTTTCCTCGGCCTTGTTTTGACCACGGAGGTAAAAGAGAGACAAGAAAGAGCTCAACGGCAGGAGCGGGACGTGAGTGCGTGGCTCTGGAAGGACTCCCAGTCCTGCGTCTTCAGCACGCCCATACGTGGTCCCGATGTCAGCCCTTCTCGGAAGCAGTGAGAAAAGGGCGTTTACTGCAGTTGGAAGCTGTTTTTATCTCTTCAAATTTTACTCCATTTTTTAATTGGATTGTTTCGTTTTTGTTTTTTATTGCTGAGTCGTATGAGTTCTTTATATAGTTTGGATATTAGCCCCTTATATTAGAGGCGTTGTTTACAAATATCTTCTCCCATTTGGATGGTTGCCTCTTTGCCTTGTTGGCAGTTTCTTTTGCTGTGCAGAAGCTGTTTAGTTTGATATAGTCCCATTCATTTATTTTTGTTTTTACATTCCTACAATGCAATATATACACATGACATACTGTTGAATTGTCTATTTGAAACTTATTTGACTTTATTCATCAATGTCGCCTCAGTAATTTTTAATAAAAAAACTATAAAGTGCTGCCATGTCACATTATTATAAAGCATACAGATGCATATATAAAACTTGATATAAAATATTCTTTCACAAAATTTTTTACTCCAAACAGGAAGAAAAATATATAATAATAATGAACTGAGCTCAATAATCAATACTTGATTAAGTACAGCACTATGTTTTATGTGCATCACCTTCTTTAATCCACACAGCAAACTTATGAAGCAGGTATCATTACTATTCTCATTTAATAGATGGGAAAAATACGAAGGCTCAGATCAGAGTTTGCATGATCTCTCCCACCAAGGAAGCCAGAGCATCAGCACTGAGGAATCAGCATGCTGTTAATTCACAAGCCGATGATACGTGAGTGATGAGTCTTTGGAGGACGTACTTATACGTCATATTTGTAAAGTTAAATTTTAAATGTCGACAACACCTATTTTCAACTTAATACAGTTCATAAAGTGTTTATAAGACTTACACTTGTTTTTGGTGAATTTTTTTTTTACTTCTTTGCTGATTTTTACATATTTTTTTGAGTATTTGTTTGCTTAAAGGCTTATAAGTTTAAAAAACGTAAACATGGCCAAACAATGTGTAAGACTCTGAAAACTAGAGGAAAGTCTTACGATATAGTAGAGGAGCGACAGGATAGAGACTCAAACCAGCAGAGAACACTGAAGAATGACAAGAAAAATCAGAAATGAGGCAAGAGAGGAAAATGATGTAAAACATCACAGGCAAGTTCCAGCTGAGAATAACCAATAAGCAGTCAGCCAGGAAAAGCCCTGACTTAGGCAAGACGGATTCGAAATGTAAGACCACAGCGTGAAACGCCAAGAACAGTGAGAAACACTTTGCAGACGCTCAGTGGAGGCCATCAGGATGGAAAGGTCTCATTCAGCCCGCTTTGAAAACACTCTCAGGAGCTCTTCATGCACAAAGCAATAAAAACTATAGTTGTCATGTTCAAGTGCCCTCGGCACTGCTTCCACATCAAAGATACCACTTTCGTCGTTGGATTCCTTTAATGTTTGATCTGAGAAAAACATGACTGTTTATTGAAGCTTGCAGTAAAATAAATGAACATAAATTAGGCCATTAATCCTTTATTAATGCCTGCTCGGCCATCCTTGGCTCACGTAGTATGGCCAAGAATTTTCCACCTGTCCTTGACCAGGATGCCTTGAACTTTTGGGTGACGTGTGCTAAGACTGAAGTTGAGAGTCCTCTGTGAATGTGACCATTTCGATGTGTCTGCTAAGTCTGCTTCCCTTCTCAGTTAAATTTAGTCAGCCTGATTGAATACCCTTCCACCTCCGCCATTCAGATAACTGGCAAAATTAGTTAACTTCCTAAAGGTATGTAAGTTTTTTGTAGGAATATTCCTGTTACAGAAAAAAAAAATCACAAATTTTCCAACATCAAAGTGTCCTGATTTTAGCTACCTACAGACTTTTTCTAAGTTTACTTTTGCAAAACAAAAAAAGCATTCTACTTGATAGAATGCATTTCGATGCATCCAAAGCGATTAAAATAAAGTAAAGCATCTACTTCACAAAGGGATATTATGTTAGCAATATTAAACATTTTTAAAAATTTGAAGCTACCATAATATCTGAAGGCGTCTGCTGAGTCATCTCATCCTGAGAGGTGACAAGGTAGCACAAGTCAAGGCGAGCCTGCTTTGCGGGTGCCCTGCTTTTATTCTCCTTGTGGTACGCAGGCCTGACCGCCCGTTGTCATCATCTGCATGTCTTTGCCTGAGGGCTTCTCTAACAAGTGCAGACCATTCTGTCCTCCCAGAAAGCAGGTTGGAAGTTCTACAGACATAACACGCCTTGAGAGCAGCTCTCAAACAACCACTGGTAGGAGATAATGTATAGATAATGTATAAATGCTCCAGCTCCCTTGTTTCTTGCATGCAGTTACTCTGAGGAGGGTCTTACGCTGGCTCCCAGAGTCCCCAGCTGTCTTATGTCGTTACCCTCAGTGACGACTCGCCAGATAACACGAGCTGTCCCTCCACCTTTCACTTCCTCCTATTTCATTGGTCTCTCCTTCACCTCGTAACTAAATTAACTACCTGTACTCAAATCCTCATGTTTTGGGGTCAGCTTCTGGAGGAACCCAAACTAAATCAATGTAAACGTCTTGAATCATTAATATTTAAGTAGGAATCTAAAAACTTCTAGTTCTTATAGACCTGAGGACTTAAGCAATTTCCAATATTCTCAGTCTTGGGCAAAATTTTCGATGTAAATTGTCACTCATGGCTCTTACTAAAATTTAACTGCATCTGTTTAAACATTTCCATGCTCTCTTACTGACTGATTCTTTCAGTAAGTATCTCTGAGCACTGAAAATTATCATCATGCTAACTGATATCTTAACTGGTACTGCCCCAACCAAAAGAACAAAAAATTCTGAACATCATGGAGTGACTTTGTACTTACCAGGAAATAATGATGGTTGCATGGGGCATAAACCTCTTGAGATTTGCTCACATCTTTCTCTCTCTCTTCCTCTTCCTCTGCCTCCTCCGAACCCCACCATCCCCTCTATCTCTCTGCAGAACCCTGAGACCCTCTACTTTCACACTTGAACAAAACACCACATCGTAGGGCCTGGAATCTGGCTTCCAGAATCCCACACATGGGAAAGCTCCCAGTGGATGAGATTATGCCGATGGAAGGAAGGGGAGAGGAGGGAGCTGAGCACATAGCCCCCTCCCCTGACTCAGTGGACCACTCTGAGATGTGGCTCGTCTGCAGACCCTTCCAGAGAAGTCCTGAATGCCCAGTGCACACGCTCCTGAGCTACTATTACGTCTCCAGCTTGTGCAGTGCACCATATCACTGCCCTGCATCCTTCCTGTCTCACTTCCCTTCTGTCCCGCCTCCCAACGTTTTGGCTTGCCCCTCTCACGCAGTGTCAGCACCTTAGTGCTGCCTCAGTCTCTGCTTTCTGGAGGACTCGCAGGCTGTGGTGATGATCTAATCCTTTTGCATAGGTTCTTTCACGTCTGTTTTAGGCATGAATTCTGCGGTTTTTTTCTCCAGAATTAACTTGTACCATGACCACCATTTACTTCTGACTTATTTCATTTGGATTCTATTTACTTGAGTTGAAGTATGGTTGGAAGGTACTTAAGGTACTTTAAAGACTAAGAAGGTTTGAGGTGGTTCCAATTTGGTACAGCATTGCCTACGAGGTTCAGATCTAGACCATTTTGCCAGTCGGCTATCGGCACATGTTTGAATGTTTGCTGATTCGGCAGGAATCAATTTGGGAGCTTCGGTTTCAAATGTAAAGTGGAAGGTAAATGAGATGATCCAATTTATTGTGAGAACCTCATATTGCTGTTGTGAACAATGAATTAAATAACATTTAAAAAATATAAAGTGATTTAAATATACACAGGGTTGTTATTGGCATTCTGAAATATGCGGCATAATCGTTTTCTAATGCAGAGTAAATCGTTAACACTTAATTATTAAGTGACAGCAACATATGTCAGAAAAGTGGGTCAAGGGGCAGACTTTAAGCATCCCCTCCTTTAATCCTTTAGATGCGTTTTTGCTCTGCTTTTTTGACAGCACTCTAATGGAGGGTGCTAACACCTAATCCCCTCGCCCTTCTGGGCATCCTGCCAATCAAGGCCCTCTCTGTCTTCCAGCCCAGGCAGCTTTATTCTACAATCACGCCCTTACTACTTGTTTGGAATTAAATATTCCTTATTTCATGAGATTATGGTAATAGCAGAGGATAGATTTTATTTATTTCTCTAATAAAAATTAAGAGTTGTCAATCCTACGCTGTCTTTCCCCTTTTTTAATGAATATTTTATTGGACGTTAAGGTCTGGACATCACAGTTCTATCTTTCTTTTGCAAACGGTGGCTCGGATATTGTTTTCCACTGCTGTCCGCCTGTTTGGCTGTCCAGATCCAGTTTAGGTTTGTTAGCTTTACGATAAGCAAGCTTCCTACAGCTGGAGAAAGATTCATCTTTTGGTGAGAGGTGCAGTGTGAATTCCCACTGCTCAGAACGGTTTGTTGTCTTTCATCAAGTTCCAATGATTTGAACCATTGTGCTAAAAGAGCTTCTTACCCGAAAGCCCTCTCTACAGCCTGTGCCTATGCCTGAAAGATGGGCTATTAGAGAGTTATTTTCTTGGATTAAATTACTATTTTCTGGAGTTAAAGATAAAAGAGTAACACAATATTCAATCAACTTCTTAAAACATTGAGAAGACCTTGCACACTGAGCAACAAGCGTAAATGGCAGCAGAACTTAGGCTGGCTGAGCAATGATGAAAAGATTTCACGCTGGAAGCAAAGATAATCTGCCACTTACCTCTCACACAACCCTATTTTCTACATGGAGATGTAGGAAGGAAGGGAGAAGCTATCTCATATTCTGTACTAAATGAGGAAGGAAGGAAGGAAGGAAGAAGGATGAAGGAAGAGTAGAAGAAGGAAGGAAGGAAGGAAGGAAGGAAGGAAGAAAGGAAGGAAGGGAGAGTTCTATAAAGGGAAACGAGCTAGAAGAACCCTCCTCCTGCAGAGCCCCAGGACCTAGAGATGCTGCTGATGCAGGAAGGCATGTTCTTGGTTCAGCCCCAGGAAATGGGCTGCTCACAGCAAAACCATTCTCAGTTCAAGAACAGACATGATACCAAGAAGGCCTCCATCCTTCCCGCAGGAAGAGGCTTGCTCATGCTTAAGGTATGACACAAACACCACAAAAATGTGTGCCGGTCCCCACATCCATCTCGATCTATCTGCACTCTGCGATCTAGAACCTAGATCCATCTAGAACAACCCTCACCTAGATTTCACAGTTAACGTATTTGCCACATTTACTCTCGTTGCCTCTCACGCTCTCCCTCATTATTGGGGAACTAACTGCATGCATCATGATGCTTTGCTGCTGGTAACTTCGGCAGGCATCTTTGAGAGGAGGAGCATTCTCCTGATAACCACAAGGCATAACAATGCCCAGAAAAATTGGCAATAATTCCATAGTGTCACCTGAAATTCAGTCCATACTTCAATGTCTCCAATTGTCCCTAAATGTTTTTTTTAAGGTTGTTCTTTATTGAATAAGGATTTAATTGAGCTTTGCATCTTATTTTTGGGTTTTATGTCTCTTTAGTCACTTTAATCTAGGACAGTCTCCCTTTTTGTCTTTTTCCTATTTTAAGAACCCAGACCTGTTTTCTTGCCAGATGTTTCGGGTTAGGGAAATATTTAGCATGTGCGTCTTGGTGGAATTTAACTCCCTATATTTCCTGTAAATGCTAAGTTAGGTCTGAGGCATAGTCTCTCCTTCGCTTTTAATGGCACTGATCCTGTTCTCTCTGTAGAACAGTCTTCCTCAGTCACATTCCCAGGTTACAGAACTTTTGGGATTTATCATTTCTCATTTATCCAGCACATACATGGTAGTTCTCTCCTTATCACTCACTAAGGCATCCCATTACAAATGAACTACCTTGTGACTGAGGAACATGGCACAAATCACTGGAGAGCACCATTGACTTCTGCCTCTTCTCCCTCGTTACTTGAACACAATTAATGTCTGGGGCTTGGAAGCAAAGGGGACTATTAGATCCTGGAGAAAGTTCTCTCTAACTCTTAATCCCTTTCAACCTCATCTGACCTGGTAAACAGGGTATTTTTCCCCCCACTTCGATGCCACATCCGGACACCGTTTACTCCATGTTCCTTCTTAAGTGAAGCTGTCCTGGGTCCACGACCCCATTCAGTGGGCAGTGTCGGAGATGCTGCAGACATTTGCAGTGTATAGAACTTTGCGACACTGCTGAACGAAGCCTGAGCGCCTTCCCTCGCGAGTCCTCCTGCTACAAGATTTTCACAGGAAAAGCGAGTGAGGCAATAAATCACATAACGTAGGTCAAGAAAGATGGAAAGAAAGAGATGGTTTCTGATGAATCTTAGAGTTACCAGTTTGCTATCACTTGGATCTGAAAAGGAATATAGATTTTCGATATCAGGACAGTTGGAGTCCCACAAGCCAGTTGCAATAACACCAGCCAACATTTACTGATTGGGCGCTTTAAGCCAAGCACCCATCTTGTATGTAATTATCCTATTAGAATCCTTGTAGTCTGTGAGTTAGGTATGATTATTATCTGTACATTTGAGACACAGAGAGGTTAAGCGGATTTCTGTAGGTCACATAGCAATTAATTGGTGGAGCTGAGATTCAACACCGAGCATATGAGATTCTTGAGCCTGAGCTTTAAACACTGTGCTATTCAGTGACTTTTCTATGTGGACCAAGAGAAAGCATCAGAAAAGGAAGAGGCTGCCTCTGAGCCACTCTTGACCTCAAACATGCCTATCGTTGGGTTCTCTGACCTGATGGGCCATGAGATACAGCAATAGGCACGTGGGTGAGCAAGTCAGTTCTGTGGCAGTCCCTGTCACATCAAAAGAAGCGAAAGTGGCCTCTAACGACGAACGAGGGATGTGGCCAGCAGCTGGGAATCTGTGCACAGATTGACAGACTCATTTTCCTCCCGCTTTACTCCCCTCCTCTAGATCTGTTCACTCTATACCTGCAGTGACACCCAGTAGGATCTTGACAGGAACAGATGCAGTGTTAATTCATGCCTTATTGATAAAACTCTAAACAGCTGCTACACCCTCCCACCCCCACCAGCCCCCAAAAGTGAAAACAAAGGGCTGCTTTGGGAGTGTATGCATTGGGTGCACCTGGCACTGCTAGGTGACAAGGCTAGGTCAAAGCCGGAACCACGCTGTTCCAGCTGTCGATGACATCCATGCAATAGGTGCCCCGTGGCAGGATGAGGGCAGAGTCAGCCTGTGTCTGGACGTGTGCACCGATGTTTCTTCATCAACACACCATCTCCGACCTCACCTTTATTGCTATTTCCTCAAAAGCTTCATGAAGCTGTCTGGACAGCAGAAATAATGACGTCAAGGGACACAAAATACTGTTGAACGCAAATCACGCTTTTTGCAGGTGCAGTGTCTCTGCACAGTGTGTTTCGCATTCTTTTTGCTAAAACATCGAAGAAGTGAAGACACTTATGAAAGAAATGCAAATTGAAATGAAAAAGACACCTTTTTGGTTTGTATTTTACATATCAGATTGGCAAAGACTTAAAAGTTTACTAAATCCCAGAGTATTTGAAGGTGGAGGGAAATTGTCCTTTTTATAGATGGTTGGTTAAATATGAAGACCTCTATGAAGGGCATGATAATATCTATAAAAAAAGTTTTAGTCACACACCCTTTGACATGGCAACTCCACTTCCTGGAATTTATCTTACAGATATATTTGCATAAGTGTACAAAAATACATAAAGAATGTTCACTGCAATATTGTAATTTTTAAATATATATAACTTAAATGTCCATCAATAGGAGATTGGCATATAAATTAAAGTACAGCTATAAAAAGACTATTATGTAGTTATTAAAAAGAATATAATAAATCTGTATGTATTCAAATAAAATATGCCAAGATATATTATTAAATATATAATAGTCATTAACAAAGCAAGTATCATAATAGTGTATACAAATATTAAAATATATGTTTTCAATGTTTGTGAATGCATGGAAAAGTCTGGAAGGATACGTAAGAAATTATTAACAGTGCCTAGCCTTTTATTTTCCATCTTTTATATACTCTTCTTCTTTTTGAGTTTTTAAACGGGCAGGCAGTACATTTATCATTTTTAAAAACTGGTTTTTATTTTCTTAGAAATAGTGACACTGGAAATTCCTGGATCATATTTAAAGTTCCAAGCTCCTCTTTTCTGTACAACATAAAAACCATAAGTACCTCCCAAGGCTGAAAGAAAATAGTTGCAAAAACAGAAAAAGAACTTAAGCCATGGTACCCAAAGGGGCCTGTTTTCCTACTATCCTCAGAGTCCTTCTAGTTTTTCTATTTATTGCAGAAAATTCTCTCATCCATTTAGGACTCCTGGTTCCACCGAGTTTCTCACGGGTCAGGTGAAGCCCATCTGGAGTTCAGTCCCTCTGTGGTCCTGGCTCAGAGCCAGGCGACACGAATAATCAGCGGTGGCGGGTCAGGCATCTAGGTCTCCCTATGGCCTCCCTTTTGACTCTGACTCTCAGAGAAGAAGCGTCACTAGCCCCCGAAGTGTCCCCAGTGCTTCCTGGGGGCCTGTGCACAGTGGGACAGAGAGAAAGCCCATCTACAGCTGAACTGATCGGCGATACCGGAGCGCGGAGCAGCGGACCGGAATAATTCCGTTTTCTCTTGGTGGGTCGTCAGTCGCCCACTTTCGTGGTTGGATGCATATGGTTCAGTGCAGAATGTGAACATCGAGTTCGGATTTAGTTAGAGAAGCTCGTACCCATGGTTTCTTCAAAAACAACATGGATAGGAGAAAACATTAAGTCTTACATTTCAACAAGTCTAGTTAACTAGATTTATTGTGACGACCTTTCACGATATACACAAATATGAAATCATTATATTGTAGACCCAAAACGAACATAATGTTCTGTGTTAATTGTACCTAAAAATACAAATAAAATAATAAAACACAATGTTCTTTAGTTACCACTGAAAAAAAATTATATTGCTGAGGTAATGGCTAATGTTTACCTTTAGGATTTAAAATAATAATGTTAGAAGTTAATAACTAATATATAGTACTTATATAAATAATAGTAATAGGTCATCTTCTAACTCAAAAGAAGATCCAGTTTATAAAATAAGATGGTGAGACCAGTAATTTCCAGCCAGGAGACGGGGATTCTGTACCTTTTGGAAAAGCTCCTATACCAGTTTCAACAACCTTCTGACCTACCCCCTCTGTCCACCTCCTCGCCTACCTGCGCATAGTATGGCAGGTGTGGGGAATCAGAGCCCATGTGCCGACGGTGAGTCAGGAAAGCTCTGAAAAGGCCCTTATCCCGGTGTAGCCGCCCCTGAGTCCCTGTCCTTGGCAGAAACCACTGACAGAATAACCCACTGTGAGGCCTGATGCCATGCTTCCCTTTCTACCCCATTCAATAGCTCAAGGAATATTGCTTTCCTTAGACACAGAGACCAGACTGTGTTTCTAAGTTCACAGAGCTGGAAGGAAATTCGGGTGACCATTCCCCCATCTTTCGGCCTCTAAGCAATGTTATATTATGCATTCATGGTCTTCACTTTTTCTTTTTCATCAAACTCACCAGGTCTTATCCTTAAAAATGCAGAGTCCTAAGCACCTTTCTCAGAAGTGCTGCTTCAGTGAACACTGTTAAAGGTCCAGAAGTCCACATTTTAAGTAAGCACTTGGCGGGGGGAGGGGAGTGTCTGGACCACACTTGGAGAAGCACGAACCGGGCACAAAGGAGGTTCTTAAACAAAAAAAGAAGTTAGTGATTGAATTAATAAACTGATAAGGTGACTAAAAGAGAATTCAGAAAACTCAAAAGCAGTGAATTTTTAAATCTTTTAATCAAAGCATTTGCTCGAATAATTTTTTTTAAATCAAAGAATTTTATTTTGAAGACTAATATGTAAAATAAATAACCACCAACTCCTCCAGTTGTTGAGAAAGGCAGTGTCGGCGCCCTCCAGGTCCAGCAGGTTGACCGGCAACTCCTGCTCTAACATGCCCGGGAGATGCTGAACGACAATGAGTTTTGGTGAAAGTGAGTAGAAGGTACTTATTAGACAGATAAAATCAAAAGGCCTTTCTGATCGCATTGGATTTGAGGCCCAGCAGGGATGGAAGATGTGGGATGCACCCACTCCTCGGCTAGCCTTTCCTCACGCCCCAAACCGCTCATGATTTCCTAGTTTATATCCCTAACCATGTCCTCCCTCTGGGACCCCAGACTCCTAGATCCAACCTTCTACTCTACCACTTCGTTAGTCCACAACTAGTAGACATCACAGTCTTAACATATTGATTTCCTCAACACACACAATACACACACACACACACACACGCATGCGCACACACACACCCAGCACCAGCATACCACAAAACCCATCTTCTCTATCACTGTAAATAGTAACACCATCTATTTAATTACTTAAGCTAAATATCTAGATTTATTTCTGTAGCAGAGGTAATGTTCTGTGTTTCACCAAATCCCATTTCATTTTTTGATTCCTGGGCATACAGGAAGATTATATTTTCTAGCTTCCCTTTCATTCAAGTAGGGGCCATGGGATATGAATGGAAACTGCACTTAATGTTTCTGCATCTCTTGCCCTGCCTCACAGGGTCATAGAGATACTGTATTCTGAACGGGGTACAACCACAGATGAAGGAGGCTTCACCTACCTGGGTCCCTGAATGAGTGTATGGAGCAGAGAACCCCTCCCTCACCACTTACCAGTCAATATTTAGAAATATAACGAGCTAGAAATGAACTTCTGTTGTATTAAGTCACAGAAATTTTGGGGGGTGGTTACCATACTCTAGCCCAGCATTAAATATCCTAATATATTGTCTTTTCCTCACCCCAAACATCCAATTAATTAGCAACGTGCAGACTCTGAAACATTTTCTGGGTTTTTCCAACCCCCTGCAGGCCCACCACTGCATGCCAGGGGCTCTTTGTGATCCACCTACCAACAGTGGTGGTGTCTTTATTATTGTGTTGCCCCAGCTGGTGAAATATCAATCACCAAAATCTCACTTTAAAGTGTACTTTCTTAGGCCATTTCTGGTACAAGTCCTCAGAGGTTGGGATCCTGGGAAGCTCATTCAGAGATAGAAGTTAGCATGCAGGAAGTTTATTAGGGAGCAATCTCAGATTCGTGCCCATGGGTGGAGGGAACAAAGCAGAATTGTGCTTCCAAGGGGCCAATAATGTTCTACTTCTTAAGCTGAGTGATGGGTTTATAGGTATTTATTTAAGCAATATTCTCTAGTCTGTACATTTATTTTATCCATACTGTTTTAAATAAATGGTGTATTTCACAGTATTAAGACTTCTTTTTTTAAATTCTTAAGAGTGCCGGATTATGGTAGAGAATCTGATAAAATGCTCTAATATCAGAATTCCTGGCATTCCTGGCATGTTGTCTTGTGTAACCATTTAAGTTCTTTATACTTCAGTTTCTTTGAATATAAAATGGTTATTATAATAATGTTTACTTCATATAGCTGTGGAGAACATTAAATGAGATTATACATGTGTAATGGGTTAAATACTGTCCCTCCAAGATTCACTTCCACCTGGAACCTCAGACTGTTACCTGATTTAGAAACATACTTAGCAGATGTAATCAGTTAAGATGAGGTCATTCTAGATTAGGGTGTGCCCTAAATCCAGTGACTGCTGTCCTTATAAGAAAAGGGGACTGCACTCAGAGATACATGCACACACACAGGAGGAAGCCATGTGATAGAAGCAAAGATTGGAGAAATACAGCTACAAGCCAAGGAATGCCAAGAATTACCAGCATCCAACAGAAGCTGGAATGGGCAAGGAAAGATTCTTCTCTAAAGCCTTCAGAGGAAGCATGGCCCTGCCAACACCTTGATTTTGGACTTCTAGCCTCCAGAACTGTCAGGGAATAAATGTCTATTGTTTCCAGCCACCTAGTTTGTGGTGCTTCGTTACAGCAGCCACTGTATACTAATACACCCTGTAAACTCTTAGCTGGCCCTTGACACAGAGAAAGTTCTCACTAAAAATTAGCAATGGTTATTAAGTTTAAACATCAGTGCCAATTGTTTGACTTGAAACTTTCTCTCTTGTCGTTCAATTCCAGCTCAAACATCTAAGCACTGTAGGTACGTGAATATTAAGCTCTCCTTCTGGCTTGTAACTCCATGAGAAAGAAACTAAACCTTAAGTAGTTTTTGCATCTCTTACAGCACCAAGTCCCACAGTAATAAGGATTTGAGTGCTTACTATGGAGGAGGAGCAGTGCTAGGCACGGGAAGTATAAAGATGACTATGCTGCTGTCTTTGCCCTTGATGAGCTGGACATTTTTGTGGAGAGATGGTCAGACAGTTGAGTTCTGTGGGACTATGTGGTAAGTGCCATAACAGAGGCAGGGTGAAGAGGATTGATTTATGCTCGCTTGGGTGTGCAGGGCAGACTTCACACTGGAGGGCACCTTTTAGCAAAGATTTGAAGTGTTTTTAAGCAGAGGAGGACAAGTGAAGGCAGAGTTTCCAGGCATCCGCAAAGACCAGATTGCGATGGCCTGGTGGGCAACATTAAGGTGTTTGAGCTCTATCTTGCAGAAATAAGAAACAATCAAAGTGTGATCGCATTTAAATAGATGATTTGGGATCAATGCCAACTGCCATTCTTCGAAGGAAACTTTTACTGCGAAGTCTCAATATGACAGGCACTGTCGTGGTCACTGCGGGCTCGTTTGGGGACTCTTTTCCTCAGTCCCTTTGAAATAAAAGGGAAACTTGGAATTTTCTCACATACTGCATCATGGGTGATGTTGAGCTGAGGAGGCAGAAAGCTTCCAAGAGAGTCCAATAAAAATAGAATGTGATTTAGGGAACTAGACAGACAAAGTAGTGAGGACAAGAGAAAAAGAGGGAAATGAAGGCAAAAGTAGTTATGCTGCCTCTTTCTGTGAACTTTGAAAAGATTCCAGCCTCAAGTGAAAAGTCGGTTAGGCAAGTATGAGCTCGTCCACATTCTGGGAGTTCTGGGAAGGTACAGGAGTAAAAGATGACAGCCTATGAAATCAGTCAGCAGACCCGAGCTGCTAAGGGTAGGCGAAGTCTTTCAACTAAGGGCTGAAGCAGAATACCCAGCTCGTCCCGTGACTCAGCAGAAACAACGGCGTCTCAAGATGACGAGAGGCTGAACACAAGCCAGGTCCCTCAGCAAGCCCATAGGCAGCTCCCAGAAGGACTTGGGATCACCACAAAGGTTCAGTCAGGTTGCAGACTGAGGTTCACCAGGAATTATTACCCACTCTATACCTATATGTAGCCTTTTCAAAATTTGATACTTGTATAGTTTAGTATTTTCTTTTTATTTCATGGTTTTTCTTTTAAATCAACTTTATTGAGATATAATTTTAATTCAATAAAAGATACTTATTTTAAATGTACATTTTGATGAATTCTGACAAGTTTATACACCCAAGTAACCACCACTACAATCAGATACAGAACATTTGCTTCACCCTAGAAAATTCCTTTGTGTTGCTTCCCAGTCAATCCTTCCGCCCCCAGCTCCAGGCAACCACTGATCTGCTTTCTGTCACTGCAGATTAGATTGGTCTCTTCTGGAATTTCATATAAATGAAGTACATAGTCTTTTGTGGGTCAAGCTTCTTTTACTCAGTATGTTCTTGATATCCACCCATGCCATTCTGTTTTTATGGCTGACTAGCATTTTATCGTAAGCATACTCCTCAATTTGTTTTTCTGTTGACCTATGGATGGAATTAAGGTTGTTTCTACTTTTTTGGCTGTTATAAATTACGCTTCTATGAATATTTGTCTACATGTCATTTTGTGCACATGTGCTTTCATTTCTCTTAGGTAAATATTAGAAATAGGATTTCTGGCTGTATCCCTTCAAGTGCATCTTTTTTTTTTTTTTTAATCTCACCCCGCCCCACCACTTCCACTCTTGACCTATGGATGTTGTCGTCTCCCCTTAAGAACTGGATCTCTGAAGGTGGGGTGTCTCCTCTCACTTGTTCGGGGCACGCACCTGGGGGGCCTGGCTCTGCAAAGAAGACGTGCTAATCACTACTCTATGAAATTACCCCCAAATGCATCTTTATAAGGAAGTGCCAAACTGTTTTCCATAGCGGTTGCATAATTTTGCTTTCCCACCAGCAATGTATGAACATTCCATTGCTCTACATCCTTGCTGACACTAGCTATAAACTTGGTATATCTTTTCAATTTTAGACATTCTAATGGGTGGGTCATGCTTTTAATTTGCACTTCTCTGATAACTAATGATATTGAGTACATTTTCATGTGCTAATTGACCATCCTTGCATGAAATGTCTTTTCATTTTTTATTGGATTACTTCTTATTATTAAGTTAAAGAGTTCTTAAATATTCTGGTACAAGTACTTTGTCATATGTATTATAAGAACCCTGAAAATACTATATATAATTTCCCCCGTTAAATTACATTGGCATCTTTGTCAAACATTAATTTTCTGTATATATGTGGGTCTATTTCTGGATTCTCTTCGGTTTCTTTGTTCTGTGTGTCTATTCATACATTAATACCACATTGTCTGGATTCCTATAGCTTATGGTAAGTCTTAAAATTAGGTGGCATAAGTCTTCCAATTTTGCTCTTTTATTTCAAAATTATTTTAGCCATTACAGATCTTTTGTATTCCTATGTAAGTTTTAGAATCAGCTCATCAATTTACCTATTTTTATTTTATTTTATTTTATTTTTTGAGAAAGTAAGGAAGTGGGGAAAGGCCAAGAAACTAGAGATTAATCAATTTACCTATTTTTAAAACCTGTTGGAATTTTTATTGGGATTGTATTGATTCTATAGATCAATTGGGAACAAACGACATGAATACAATATCTTCCAATCCCAGAATGTATTATATTTCACCATTTATTTAGGTCTCCTTTATTTTTCTCAGCAGCACTTTGTAGATTTCATTGTTCAAGTGTTGTGTAAATTTTGCAATATTTGTCCTTAAGTATTTCATGATTTTGATGCTATTGTCAATGGTACTGTTTATTGTAATTTCAATTATCAACTGCTTGTTGCTGGTTTAATATATGTTTTAATACAACATTCTGTTAAGATTATCCTATGTCTTAGTCATTAATGACAGCAGTGGGCAAAAGGTATGTGCTAAACAGAAGTACTCTTGAAATTATCTGAAGAAATTTATGAAAAGTGTGTATGGATGGAAATGCTGCCTACTACATGGCTTTCACTAAGAATGAGTCCTCAACCAGAAGCTAGCCGCCGTCAGAGGGGACCCTCCCTGGCAGTTTAGTCATCCCAAAGACCCAAATTCTCTGAGTCTGACTCTATGGGAAGAAGAATTAAGGGTGTTTGAATAGTGGTTCATAAACTTGGAAGAGGAAAGAAAGAAGTTCTTCACCTAAACTTCTCAGAATCCCCTGGGCAATTTCTCAGAATGACCAGAAATTCTGACACTCAATCCTCACGCAAGTGTCTTGCCTCCTGTTCCCACTCCTATAATCACCATGATCTCAGACCAAGATATTGATGGGAAAACAGTGGATCTCTCAGTGTGTGGGGGTGGAAACTAGTTCTGAATGATATGGGGTCATTTGTAAGATGAGTACTTAGTGTGGGGCCCTGAAGAAAAGTCATTCTCAACCAGTAATTCCTGCTACAATGTTATTGTACCACAAGTTGCAATAGGTCCTGGTGGGAATGCTTCAGTTCCTCATGAATATGGAAACGTCTACAGTGCCCTGTGGGAGGATTTGGGGATTTTTGGTGGGAGGGGCATTAAAGGAAAAGGGAAAAGGAGAAAACTCTGGAGTGTTCACGCACTGTGGATAGCATTCAAAATATACACAATAAGAAGAAAAAAGCAAAGAAAGACCAGTTGGAGAACAGAAAACACACTTCCTCCCTTCTACTTGTAGAGTCCAGGTAGTTGACTAATACCTGCTAGCTGGACCTGTGGGGCTGGACCGACTAATTTAAAAAATACAAGAATATTCACGAAGATTGTCCAGAGATTCCTCTGCATTAGCCAAGCAAACTCCTGTCCATCCTTCTAAGCTCATCTCAGTAGTACTTCCTCTGTGAAGCCCGTTCTCAGTTACCCACATTAGCAGCTCTTCCTTCCTGTTCACACAGAACTTTATTCATAACTCAATTTTTGTACTTTGTTGAATAATTATAACTATTTCATTTGCATGTCTCTCCCCCACTATACTAGGGGCAAGTTGCTTCAGTAATCACTCTTTATCTCCACGTCGGACTTCGTCTCTGAGCTTGATTCCCATAAAATCTAGCCGTCTTTTCTTATATCTCTGTTTGGGCCCACTGAAAGGACCTCAAAATAAAAATATCCAAGGCTGAACCCACAACGTCCTTTCCATTTGCAGGATTTGCTCTCTCTTGATAAATAACTTCTCTGTTTGTCTAGTTGGCCAAGCCAAAAATGTACAGTCATCTGTGACACCCATCTCTCAGTCATTTTCCACACCCACATCACTCTGTGATTTTACTTCCTAAATATCACTAGAGTTTCATCATGTTCATCCATTCTCTCTGGCATCACCCTAGACCAAGCCTGCAGCATTCTCTCTCCCGTACTCTTGTAATATCCTGTTTGTGATCTCCCCACATGTGTTCTAGCCTTTCTCTGAACCATTTCCCCCACTACAGCCCGTGTGATTTCTGAAAATTGCAAATCTGATCCACCATCACCCTGTGTATAACCTTTCAACATCTTCCTTTCCTCTTAGAGTAAAGACTCATCTCTAACATCACTTACAAGTCCCTGAGTGGTCTCTGGCTGCCCAACCTCGCCAGCCTCTTCTCACTTTCTATGCTCCAGCTGCACTGGCCTCTTTTTCTTTAACTTCCTTTTTTAAAATGTTTTATTTTTTAAAAATTTCAGACTTCAAAAATAGTGCAAAGATTTCCCATATACCTTTCACCCAGCTTCCCTCAATGTGACCCTCTTACATAACCAGAATATAATTATCAAAAAGAGGAAATTCACATTACGACACAATACCATTAACTAATCTACAGAACTTACTTGAATTTCAACTTCTCATTGCATTTGGGAGTCCCGTCTCTTTAGTCGCCAACCTGGAACAGTTCCTTATTCCCCCTTGGTTGTTCGTGACCTTGACATCCTTGAAGAACACAGGCTGGTTATCTAGTAGCATGAGTCTCAGGGTTTATCTGATGTTTTCTCATGTTTAAATTCATATTATACATAATTTGGAAAGAATATCACAGAAGTGATGTTGTATTCTTCTCAGTGTATCGTATCAGGAAGCATGTGATATTAACGTCTCATTACTGGTGAGATTAACTTTGAACCCTTGGTTAAGATGGTGTCTGCCAAGTTTCTCCATTATAAAGTTACTCTTTGTTGGAGTGGTGGGGGAGAAGAGAGATTTGCAATGTACGTAAGTATTCTGTTTCTCATCATACTTCTACCTGCCAATTTTATCATCACTTGATTCTTGTATACAATGATTATTACTGTGGTATTTTTTTAAATGATGGCTTTCTACTTCCATCATCCCTTTTATATTTATTAATTATAAATCTATTGTAAGGAGCAGCTTTCCTCCCCCATTTATTTATTTATCCAATAGATGATTATCACTGTGGACTGGTGGAGATTTATTTTATTCTATGAGCTGTAACCTCTTGCTATCATTATATATTATGTTGCTCAAATTGTCACAAATTTTGGACTTGCCCTTCTTTTTCATTGCCCGACTGTAACAAGCAGGCATCTGCACCAGGCCTTCAAGCTCCTATTATAAACTTTTACAGTGCTATTTACTTTTTCTTCGTAGCCCTTAACATATTTTGAAATTAAACTCTTCTCTTGTGTGAACGTGTCTGAAGGCAGAGATTGTAACTGTTTTAACCTAGCATATTAATAAGCATTCAGTAAATCATTTAGATTGAATTAATAAGTGAAGGAACTTAATACCTGAAAGTAAATGTCTTGTGGTCTTTACAGAAATGTCAGACTGAATTTTTACTCCAAGAGGTTTTCCTCTCATAGTTTCAGATAAGATACTATCAATAAACAGTTTGATACATATAAAATTCTTTTTAAAAAAATCATTGAGTATGACTCAGTGACTTAGGTTTAAGATTATTTCTGGATGGTCTCAATTTCATTTAGGTTATCTTATTTTGTCTTTTTTTTTTCTTGCAATAGTAAAAATATACTTGCATCCATGTCTCATGTATGACCTGTCACAACTCTGCAGTGTCTTATAAAGAGTTACTTAATTTTGACACTGAATTGCAGAGAAAAATGTGTAATTGGGTACAAAGAGCTCTGCAAAATTCATTGTTCTCTGAGTGTTGATTGTCTGTTATAAGTTTTCTTCATTCAGGACATGGCAGGTGACATATTTATAGGTTAGATGTTAACGCTTATACCAAACCTTCAAAATCAATTCCACACTCTGTTCGAATAGGATTCTTGCTGAGCAGATTTCATTTCTGACTTGGAGACTTGGAGTGCCAAGTTTTTCTGATATTTAAAAACAGAAAGCAGGGGCTACCAGAGCAGACAGCCAGTTTGAGGATGGTGTCCCTGGGTTGCATTCTGATTTATTTTCATAAGGTGGTTACTTAGATTCTCAGGTGGATGTGAAGAAAGAGAAAATTATCCTAACAGGTGAGAGTAGTTGAGTACATGTGCAATCCAGCTCAAAGGCCATACAGATGTTGGGGTTTTCAATCATTTGAGCCTGCCAGATTTCATAAAGGAACATAAGGAATATTACTTGGGAAAAAGATGAATTTCTTGAGGCAAATTCCTGAGATAAGCAAGGTTTCTCTCTAACTTCTTTCTTTATCCTTAATTTGGAATGTTCAAATGAGCAAAGATCAGGTTTGCCTATCAGCTTGGAAGGCAGTATCTTTCTCTGAGGCAACGATAGGCATATTTACTGTCCAATATACTAAAGAAAATATCTCCACAGCACAGCAGGTATCAGGAAGTATGAAGGGGCTGAGATTTACCTTACTTGCAAGCTAACAATTTAGCCTGCCAAGTTTTGTGTGTGTTTCCAGGAGACATGAGACTCCTGGGTCAGAGACAAAGGACCATCTATTACTCAACAGCAAGAGCAATAGTTAGTGCCTCAGAATTTTTGCACCATAAGCATCAATTCCCACAGGGTGATGACAGCTACACACGCAGTGGGTTACATTATAGGAGAGGAACTGTGTGCTTAAGGAAACTGGCTCTTTTTTAATGGGCACTAAACATATCTGCTGTGCAATGGAGATATTATCTTTATTATACTGGACAGTAAGTATGTCTATCTTTGTTTCAGAGAAATATACTGTCTCTACCTTCCAAGTTGATAGGCAAATCTGATCTTTGCTCTGGGGGAGACAGAATTTCTATTTGTCAAGCTTTTTCCTACAAGCATCCTCAAAAACATATTTGGAACAAAAGGCAGTCAGTGCATTGATCACAAAACATGCACAAACGCAAGAGAATCATGGAGAATTTTATTCCAATAGCACGTTTATTTATTTCTCCTCTTATCAAAGTTTCACTATATATACCCAAATGTCCCTGATCTCTTTCTGATGACCCCTACACACACACTAAAACTTTGAGCTTGTTTTCTGCTCAAAATCCTTAGGACATTTATCTGTCGTGGTGGGGCAATCTCTGTATTTATATACATTTTAGGCAAGTGCCAGTTGGTACGAATGTATTTATATACATTTTAGGCAAGTGCCAGTTGGTACGAATGCCTAAGAAAGAAGTCATTTTGTCGGTGTAAGTAGATGGAAGGAGCTCCTACCACTCCTGATTTCTCAATCCATAAGTACTAATTAGTGATAATGCATTACCATATGTCTGGAACACAGTAAACACTCAATAGATGTTAGCTATTAGTCAAAATATGCTAGGCTTTTGCTGCAGTAATAATTATCTCAAAATATCAAAGTGTGTTTTTTTTCTTTGTCATGCTAACTACCCATTCCAGGTAGCCTGGAGGCACTGCTCTCACTCCAGGACACAGGCTGATAAGATGGCCATTGTCTGAAGCCTTGCTGGTCCCTGGAGCAGAGGAAAAGAACTCTCTTGAGTGACTAGTACAGGCAATTAAATGCTCTGGCCCAGAAGTCACAGAGATCATTTCAGTTCACAGCTTACTGGCCAGATCTGGTGACATGGCCCCATGAGGGAGCCAAGAAGTACAATGCTATCATGCGCCAGAAGGCAGAGGGACAGATTACTTGGAGAACAGCATAAAAATTACTATAACTTTTATTATAATTATGATTAATAATTATAATAAAAACATATCCTGTGGCAGAGGACATCATCACTGACTACTGAGCAACATTTTGATCTTTTTTGGGGGGTAATAGAACCCCAATTTTGTTCAAGTCCCTTTCCCTCCAGAGTCACTTGTCCTCAGGGGAACAAGGCTGACACCTTCAACACCAGTGGTGGGTCTGATTGGTCAAGGGGCACTGCCATCTCTCTGGCTGGTGACTGATTTAGGAATGGGCATATGGAATTTAGGCCAATGGCATGCAAACAGAGGCTTCAAGTTCCTGGGGGCTTAAGGAACTTATTTCTTAGTCTTCTTAAAGAGCTTCCAGTAATGACTTTCTCTTTCTTTTTGTGGACATTATTATCAAGCACAGGCAGGAGGCTTAGAAGATGTTTGAGGATGAAGCTCAACAAAAGAACCCACAGGGAAACGGAGAGACCTAGAGTCACTGGACCGAGTGACTCCTAAAACCTTCTGCATTTCCCGCTATGGGGCCTCATTACCAAGCCAACAGGAAGAGGATTTTCTGTTACTCTGAACTGAAAGCAACCTAACCAATGCTACTATCTTTCTGTTAACTTTGGGAAGTAAAGGGCAGTGTAGAGTATGGGGGAGGGCAGAGTTGGGACAACTAGTATCACAGTAACAAGACCTCAGAAGTAGCAACAATCAGAAAGTGTGCATGATATCTGAGGTCCAGCACCAAGCCTGTCCACTACCCCGGAAAAACCTAGCCATGAGCCCTGACAACATAGGCATTTTGCTGGCCGGCTCTGCAACTGTAGTCTTAATCTCTTAAGAAAGATCTATTACACTGTCTGGAAGAAAGTACTATTCTTAAGACCCACGATTAGCCCCAGATTTTGATCTTCAGCACAGATTTCCTGAGAGTTTTGAGCCCTCTTGAGGGATGTGCCTGCCGGTTTAACTGTAATTTTCAGGATTCGTTCATAGGACAGTCCGATAACTTAACTGCAAACCTCCCGGTCACATCAGCTGAGCTTCTGCACACAGACTTGTTCAAGCATAATAGAAGAGGCCTTCGATTTCCATAGGTCGAGCGATCCCTTTGGATGGTTCCAGTGCACTTAGCTGTCATGGCTAAGCAAGTCCATTGGCTTTAATTTTCTGGAGTAAGTTTTCTTTAAGACTTTTCTTACATCATCTTCTCCAAGGCTTATCAGGCTAAAGTCAGAAGGCACATCTTAGATCAGTTTCCCCAGCAGGAAAAGCTTCTGCCTGCCTCTGACTGCATGGCTGGTCTTTGATTTCCTGTGCTGTGCTAGTTTGTACGGAAGCGGAGAATGACTTGTTTTTTATCCTGCCATAATAAATACAATCCCGATTTAGAGGTAGGCAAGTTTTTATAAGGAGGATAAAAGGGCTGTTTTTAATAAACAAGAGTGGAATGATAAAGATCTTTCTACAGTAGCTCAGCGTTAGAACAAAAACATGAAGATTCCAGCTACGTGAAGGATTCTGTCCGCTGCATGATCAACACCCAGCCGTTTGCTATCTTGCTCCAAGAACAGAACTGCAGGAAATGGGTTTAAATTGAGGCAAATGGGCTTTGGGTTAGACTGGGCTTGAAAGAAGTTCAGGAAGCTTTAAAAAGAGTCCAAATTGTTGGGTTGTCATCTGTCCCCTGCAGTTGTAGCGAGCAACTGAGGTGAGTAAACCACTCCAGAGCTCTCACCTGTCATATGGAAGCAGGAACCGTCACTACCTAGACCACTGTTGCAGCTGGTTGGGATGGCATTTTCAAGGTCACTCAGGTGGTTTTGTGCTGGCATAAAAATGAGTGTCTACTCTCTGTAGCAAATAGTTAAGGTAACAAGACTCTTGAAATGCTAGCAGATAGTCTTCTGAGGTTTTCTTTCCACCTTTCTTTACTAGCTAATTTCTATACATCTGTCGTGACTTAGCCCCATGTAAGTGTCCCCTGGCACCTCTGTTTTTATGCCTCTACTTGAGTGCTGGCACAAGGCACCATGGGTGGCACCTAAGCCCAGACCCTGGCTTGTCTAGAAGTCAGAGTTTGTGGAGACCAGTGTCAAGAGGCACCCCTGAGAGGCTCCGCTGATGGCAGGTGGCAGGATATTAGCTAAGCAACTCTGAGGATCCTGGGAATTACTAAGGAAACCCAGGGCAAAGCTCACTTTCTTTCAGCCAGAGCAAATGGGGTTGGCCTTGCAAGGGGCCCAGGATCCACTGGGAATGACAACATAGAAAAATTACTTAGACATCCTCGGACTTCATCCTTAGTGATCACAAATAATTCCCTTCGTTATTGCGAATGCAAAGATGGCAGTCTGTAACTTTTCACTTAGTGTTTGGCACAGGGCCCGAGAAGCTCAACAAAAATTTGTTGCAAAAAACAAGTGATACGCTTGTGATGAGGTACGAAGGGGCCATCTCATCATCCACAGACTGCTAACAACACTGAGCAAGTCTGAAGTGGTTCTCATTCAAATAAGTGATTACCTGCGAGAATGATGGTTGAAGCTTTCACTTGTAACCGGTTAAATCGATAGTCAGTACTTGCTAACCACTTACTGTGTTTGAAGTATTATCCTAAGTTCACTACAACAGTCCTCAGAAGGGCGTGTTCTTATTACCTCCAGTTTATAGGTGAGGAAACTGAGGAACAGTGGGGGTAAATAACTAACCCAAAGTAACATAGCCTTGAACCCAAGCAGGCTGGCTCTGCAACCCTCAGAGAATGAAGAGGAAGTGAACTTTAGTGTTAACTAGAAAACAGGCTTCAGCCAACAGGAAGCTGGAAGGAGGAAGTGACAGGTGAGGCAGAGAGTAGGCAAAAATCAAGTAGATGGTAGAGGAAGGTTTACCACCAATTTTCATAGCCAAAAAATGTTGGCCGTGCCAAAATAAGCAGAGCGTAAAGGAAATAACTACACAGCCTCCTAGAGCCACTATTTTGAAGGAGATGAGCAACTTCTGCCTTATCTATATTTTCAATTTTTGTTAGAACCTTCACTCATACATTCTTCTTGGTACCCAAACTATTGCTCATTTTAAAGATATTAAAGAAGGATTTATTAATTTTAAAATTACACAGAATAAGAAGTCAAAGATAAAATATAGCTGAAGGATCTTCTCTGTATTTAGGGGAAAAGTTTTCCATTGACACCCATCTAGTTTAGTTTAGATGCTTGAGACGTGGCCAATGTTGCAAAATAATATCAAAGAAAATTCCTCCAAGAATTTTTTTAAAAACACGTTTTTTTGCCAACCTATCCTTGTGTGCATGTGAGTGTGTGTGTGTGTGTGTGTGTGTGTGTGTGTAGTTTTCCAAAAAGAAGAAGAGAATCTGGAACCTATTTTAAAGTTTCGTTAAAACTCATTCTTGCCACAGTCTCATTTCTTTCAGATTTTGTCCATCTTCCATGATAAAATGTTATTCTATAATAATCTTCATGGCCAAGTGTATTTCTACTTAGAAGCAGGGGAGCAGAAAAGTTGTCTTCTACAATTTTTTTTTATTATTATAATTTTGGCTATCTCTGGTCCTTCCCATCTGTCTTTCTTTTTAAAAATTTTTATCTGTATTCTGCCCGCCCAAGTTTTCATTATTCTAATCTACTCAGACATGAATGACTTAAGCAATGAAAAAAAATATATAGTAGCGATAATACGTATTCTTTATTTACATGGCAACCTTCTTTTACAGATTCTAAACTTTAGACTAGGGAGTGAGAACATCGCCTTCTAAATATTTGTGGGCTGGATCTAGGTTCCTTGGTTGAAGGCATTTAATAATGGATGGAAATACTTGGCATAACTCTCAAGGTTATAGTTTTGTAAGGGCTGCTTGCTTGTTATTTTCTTTTGTTACATAATCCTATCTCATTTCTGCCCCTCTCTCACTAGGCTTTCCAGATTTGTGGACTATCGGAAATTAGAAAATTCAGTTTTTGAACTGATCGTATTTCTTGAGCACTCAAGAGCACAGATGGCTCTGAGTTTCTTACATCTTCAACTTTATCACAGAGCAAGTGATACTTTTATTTCAGCAAAGGTTAACTTAATACCATACTTTTCATCTTGGGACATTTGGTGGAAGCCGGGTGAGGAATTCCATGTCACTGCACGTCTTGCTCATGTTTGTGAACCTCAGGGAACACCAGCAATGTCTGGCGACAAACCAGGCTTCCCTCATCTTGTCTGTGTTACTGATTTCATTTCTTCTTATTCCCTGACAGACTCCAGTCAAGAGAACATCCCAAGTACATCTTACATATTTTCACCCATCTCTGTGCATACACCAGTCAATAAAACCATTTGCGAGGCACCTACTATGCGCAGAGGGAGGACTGTATTTCACTCTCCATCCTGCCAATTCCTTGATTAAAAGACGGGCTCGAGATTTCTCTTTCCAGAAAATGTTCTCTGCTTAATATCCACTCCCTTCAATATCTCCATGAATGTGTGTCCTCAGGTGAGCACAGCTCCAGTACTGCCCAAGACAGTATTGCTCTGGCTATTTGATCATGACCCACAGGACGGAATAAATTTGATTGACAACAATCCTTGTACACACACACACACACACACACACACACACACACACACACACACACAAACTCACAAATACAGTTAACCAGAAAAAAATGTTTCATGAAAACTATACCTACTTCTTGCCATGTAGGATGCCTTTGAGTATTTTAAAATCTAATTATATTTCATAAAACAAAAATGCTCAAAATTGATTTCATAACTATCAGTTTGAAATACTCAAAGGAACTCTGGATATTTAGGAAGCATAGAAGTTAATTAGAGATTCTAAAGGATGAACCTATAATTTAAACAAAAGATGACTTAAGAGTGTTCACAAAGTATCATCAGAAAAGTGAAGATTGCTCCAAATAAAGTATTTGCAAATAAAGCCTAAGTTTTACAAGATCGTGTGAATTTCTAAGAATTAATTCATTCCTTAAAGCCAACTTTCTTTTTTTGAGCTCAAGTCTAATCTAGGCTTCAGACGTATAAACAGGATAAGGTTCTTTTCCGCTAGGAGTTCATGATTTAATGGAGATTGATCAGAAATGAGCCTCTGGAGGGAGACAAGAAAAGGAACTTGAATTTTCTCCTGAAACTTAAAGGGAATCCATTGAGAGCTGAACCAGGTTTCTAGTTTTGAAAGATCTAAAGGCTGGTGAGTAGACTCACCCAAACAGTTAAAGTGCTGTGATTAGAGCTGGAAGGACTTAAAATCTAGTAAAGAAATGGCCCTTTCAACTCAGCAATGTGGAGGGTGCTGGCTGAGAAGCCAGGCTGGAGCAACAGGTCTAGTTAGGAGGCTGGTGTTCAAAATCAGTACAAAGGGAGGGCCTCGGCCCAGGCAGTGGTGGTAGAAATGGAGAAGGGCAGAGGCCTCTGAGAGACATCAAGGGCACAGTAGCAGGTGGATTAAAGCATGCCAGGTCTCAGATGACTCCCAGGCTTCCAGCAGGCATGACCAGAGTGGCGTCTGTGCCATCTACACAGACAGAAAATGCAGGGGGAGGACACAGTTTGGGGAAAGAGCTTACCGATGGACACTGAGTTAGGAGTGCCTATGGGGATGCAATGCCCACTTTGATTTGGAGCTTGGGGAGAGAGGTCTGGCCTGGTGTTAAATGAAGCCACCAAGCAAAGATATGAAGTAGGACCAGCAGAAGATTGGAAATGCAGCCTTGGGAAGGCTCCAAATTCAGGGCAATTACTGATGTGCTGAATATTAGTCATTCGATAGCTCTAGTTAGTGTGGGGTCAGTACAGACAGCACTGTCCTCACTTTCTTTCTTGCCTCCTCTGAGCTGTAAATGTGACCAGAGCACTCATAGAGAGCAGGAGAAAAGACAAGACTAGTGGATTTATTCCTTCCTTCAGGAGCCTCTGGAAATGACGGAGGTACGAGGCAGAGGGCATAACTCCAACAGAGCCTGGACGAAGGTAAGGGTGACTCTGTACCTAGTCATTAGCAAAAGGCAAAAGGCCATTTCTGAAATGTTGGCTAGGCAGGGATCCCAAATTCCTGACAGATTCCTAATATTTTCAGATTGGAGTGTTATACTGATATCTTTCAGAGGATCGTAAACTGACTTGAGAGGGCTGTTTCTCTACTCCATTGTAAGTCCTTCCAGCTCTAATCACAGCACTTTAACTGTTTGGGTGAGTCTACTGGCCAGCCTTTAGTGGAGGCATAGGGATGGAGCAGGGACTAGGGAAGGCAGAAGTTCAACTTCTGTTCTAGTATCTTAGGGACAGTGCAGGTCACTGTCACAGGCTAAGTTGTGTCCCTCCTCGGAAAAAAAAAAAAAAATTCTTCTGTTAAAGTCCTAACTCCCAGTACCTTGGAATGTGATTGTATTTAAAAAGATAGGGTTTTTAAAGAGGTCATTCCGTTAAAACGAGGTCATGTGGGTGGGCCCTAATCCAGCATGATTGGTGCCTTTATAAAAAGAGGAGATTAGGACACAGATTAAGACAAAAGAAAGACCATGTGAAGACAGAGAGACACTGGCCACCTACAAGGCAAGGAGAGAAGCCTCAGAAGAAATCGACCTTGCCCACACCCTGACCTTGGATTTCTAGACTCCAGAATTGTGAGAAAATAAATTTCTGTTGTTTAGGCCACCTAGTCTGTGAAACTTTGTTTCTGCAGCCCTAGCAAACTCCCGAACCTTTCGCTTTTCTGACTGGCGTTTATACACCTGGTGTATACTGAAGAAGAAAAATGGGAGAGTCTAACGCTCCGAGGAAAAGAAGAGCTTGGAGGAAAAGTAAATGTGAACAGCTATCTCCTTAGACAAGTAGCACAAGTGGATTTAACATGTTTAAATTTATCTACTGCTTTAGCAGATTACCAAGTACTTCGCAAGCCTTAACTCATTTAGTCTTCACAACTTTCTCAGCATCACCTGGGAACTTGTTGAAAACGCAAATTCTCAGTCCCTTGAAGACTTTATTAAAGAAGCAAAAAAAGGGTATCGGGTGAGAAGTTGGCAGCAATCTGTGTTTTAACAAATCTAGAAGATTCTGATTAGCGAAACTGTGATGTGTGAGAACCACTGAGATAGGGTATGGTCCTTCGTCAAGACCGTCAGTTGGGAAGGTGACGTGACTTTTTCTCGATAGTGAGTGGCCCCGCAACGATGGTCTCCTTGACAACTGGCCCAGAGTGTCAACGACTCCAAAGTTCGCACACGCTGTTGGGCTTTATCCATAGACTGAGTGGAAACCGAGCGCCGGCTCAGGGTCTCTAAGGTAAGCGGCGCCCTCCAGCCTCCGCAGCCGCGAGGACGCAGCGGCTGAAAGCCGGGAGCTGGGTAGCCGAAGCCGCCGGGAGCGTGCGCACGGGCGCGCGCTGAGGGGGTGGGTGGGGCCGGCCCCGCAGGCCTGGCGCGCTGTCCGAGCCACTCAGAGCGCCCGGCGGCCGGCACCCGGGGGCTACAATTAATACCCGGCGCCGCCCGCCGCCCCAGGACTGGTGCTCCCGCAGTCTGGGGAAGAGGCGTCGGGTCCGCCCGGATCAGTCTTGCAACTTGCTCTGCTCCTGCAGCTGTGGTGCTTGGGGCCAGGCAGACTCTGCCCAGCCCCTCTCCGAGAGACAGCGGGGACTGTGCGACAGCCGCCGAGGTCCTGCGCGTGTGTTCCTCCGGCCCACAGCCGCCACTTCTGTCGCCGCGGGGAACTTTGTGCGCGCGGCCGTCCCGGCAGGTGGGCGAGAACAGCCTGTGCGGCCCCGGCTCCGCAGGGGCGCGCGGAGTAGGTGAGCGGGTCGCGAAGTTGGGGTGCGAATGTGGACGCGGTCCATCGCAGGACGCGTAGGTTTTCTTTCCTCCAGTCTGATTCCCTCCAAAGTTTCAGGACCTGAGGGCAGATGGGGTGGGGGGAGGTAGGCTAAACTGCTGGCAGTGTATTTACTTCGGCGAAAAAAGAGTGAGTTACTCCTGCAGCCACTTCTCCCAGAGCGGGAGCGACAAGCCGACCCGGCCTCCAGACCTTCCGCTGGACCGGGACCCCATAGTTCCCGGCGCTGCAACTTCACCTGGACCTCGCTCCAAGCCTCTTCCTAGTCGTAGGACCCGGGGAGGAGGAGTGTGACAGGCCACCGCCCTCCCCTCCGCGCCTTTAATTTGGGCAGAAGAGGGCTACTAAGATACAAGACACAAACTACATTTGCACACAGCACAACTGCTTTTCCAGTGTTTTAAAACAGGACATGTGCACGCGAGCCATCGCGATTTCCTTGGGACACTTCCTCGATGCAGGTCTGGACCTGCTGGCCCGCGAGTGGGGTGACTCAGGGCGCGCGTGGGTGCCTTGGGGCGCAGGGACATCTCTGGTTCTCTTCGCCCGGGGTCTGGCCCAGGCCTGGCGGCCAAAGAGGGTCCCAGAGCGGTGGCCCCTGTTTTGCAAAGAGGTGACCCGTTTGGGAGGCCTGGGGCGTCCCTGCGCTCGGCCGGGCTCCATGTTCCCGACCCTCTGCGCCGCTCCTCGCTCTGTCCCCAGGGTGCTCCCTCCTGGTGGCCCGGCAGAGGGCGCCAGCGCGGGATCGCTGCTCTGGCCGGCGGAGGGAGGGGACTTGTGTGAGCCTCCAGGTAAGTAGCAACAGTGAATCACCCGGAGACTGGGACCGATCCTCGCTTTGAGAAAGGAGACGGGGAGTGCCGGTGGCGCTGTTGACAAGTCCGGGCTGGCGAGGCGCGGTCTCCGAGAAGCGGCGATTCTGCCGACACTCCTCCCCCGGAGGTCTGGAGAAAGCTCGGGAAGGTGAGGAACGTCCCTTCGCGCGGTGGTCAAGGGGCAGGGAACGCAGCGTAGGGCTCAGGCCGGCGACACTACGACACTCAGCTGCGCTTTCCTCTCCGGGGCCGGAGGTGGGGTCAGTTTTTACTCTGGCGCTGTGAGGTCTTGCTGGGGGCGGCGGGCAGGGAAGGGGTGGCCGACTCCCGCGACGCGGCGACGGGGTGCTCCCGGCGGCCCGCGGGGTCCCCGAGCGGTAACAAAGGCGCTGCGCGGCCACTGCTCCCACCCACTTCCGTCCCCGGCGCGCCCTGGCGCTCGCCGCCCCGAGGTGCCGGCGGGGTCAGGATTTCCCTCTGCCAAGTTTCGGGAAGTTAGCCCCGCGGCCCGTTACGCGGGGAGGAGGGGGGGAGAAAGGGGCGGCCCGGGGAGGGGCACGCGTGTGCTCAGAACTGCGACACCGCCTGTTTCTTTTCCGGGCGAGTGAAGAGGGCTGCAGTGGCCCCCGCGCCCCTCCTCCGGGTCCCGGGGTCGCGCCTCCCACCCGGCCCGCGCGGCTTTGAACTCCGCGCGCCTCGCGCCCAGGCAGCCCGCGGTCCACGCCCCTCCCTGTAGATTCTGGACGCGTGCGGGCTCCCAGAAGGGAGTGGTTTCGTCCCCCGTGACCGCCAGCAGTCCCCGGCACCCTGAGCGGAGCTCCAGAAGGCTGTAATTGCATTACTGTGAGTTAGTGGCAGCGAGGCTCCAGTCCAGGCCGCAATCTGGGTCAGGTGCGGGGTTAAGCGCTTCCGGCGCGGGCATTGCAGCTCTGGTGAGTCTGACAGTTTATTGCCATTGGAAGTTACCCAGAAGAAGAGAGGACAGCGGGGGAAATTAAGAGAGTTCCTTGTTTCCCCCAGATTGCGGTAACTTAACACAAACTCCAGCACATGCACAAATACTGTCACTGAAACGGCAGAGGCAGCCTCTCCACCAAGCGCCAGAGGTTCCCCTCAGACTTAGGGGAGGGGAAACCCAGGGCCCTCTGCTCCGTGTGAAACCTTATGCCTCAGTAATCAATGGATAGAATTCACCGTGTTATCTTATCTGCCGCCACTCCCTCTTCTGTAGTAGGGAAAGTACAGGAACTGGTTTTTCTGAAGAGCCTCATGGAGAGAGTCTTCATGCACACTCTAGAAGGATCTTCACTTTTCATTTGCGAACCTCAAAGCCTCCTCCAAAGCGGTTCTTTGTTACAAGTGAGGAAACAGAGACTTAAAGAATTTACAGGACCCAGAGTCTGTCCTGCTCCAGAGTACTGTTTGTTCATCCCAGTTTCTTTTCCAAAGGCTGTTACTGAAGAGTTTTTTATGGCTTGCTAATTGAAGGGTCAGGATACATACTGTAACCTAGCGGTCCCCAACCTTGTTTACACCAGGGATTGGTACTCCTATGAGAATCTAAAACCTGATGGTCCGAGGTGAAGCTGAGGCGGTGATGCTAGTGCTGGGGAGCGGCTGCAAATACTGATGAGGCTTCCCTCCCTTGCCTGACGCTCACCTCCTGCTGTGCAGCCTGGTTCCTAGCAGGCCACAGACCTGTATCTGTCTGTGGGCCGGGGGTTGGGGACCCCTGTGTAACCCCGGCGCAGTTGGATCATGGTAGGCATTAGGGTAAGATTTACCTTCCACATATTGCTGGCTTTTGTTAGGACCAGCTCCTCAACTAAACCAATCTTAGTTTAAAGGTTGGGGTATATGAAGACAACTAAAACTCTCAGAACGATCTGACTCCTGAGAGGGTCAGAAATAGCTGTTCTTTGCTTTTCGGGATGTCTCCTCAGACAGGTGGGCCTGGGAGCAGGAACATGCATGGAGCTCTAGTTCCTCCCCTGTTTAAGCTGTGTGACTTTGCCAGTCGTTTAATACGTGTTTGAAATTAAGTGAAGTCTGCCTTGGAAATACGGCCAAGCTTAATCAACTGCCTGATGAGTTAAAATTATAAAATTCCTTTTAGGCATCTGAGAAAAAAACGTGGTTTTATCCATACACTTTTATGAATCATTGAGCTCAAGTTTATAATATGGGATGTTGGTATTGTTCTGCATGTACTTAAGATGGATTGCCTTAAAGAAAGATGTTCAAAAGTCTGGAATGACAGTGATTCAGAATGTCCTAGTGCAGTGCCAGTTGTGGAGACAGCGAGGCATGATGATTAAGGGCAAGCCTCTGAAGTCAGAATGGCCAGCTCCAAATGCTGCCTGCACCATTTATAGCTCTGTCATGCTGGGCAAGTTGCTCAGCCTCTCTGAGCTTCACTTTCCTCTTCTAAGGCAGGAATAATATAACCTGCTTTGAAGATTAAATTTGATAATCCGTAAAAGTTGCCTAATAGCACAGAGTCTAGCACAACGTAGCTGCTCAACACATGTTAACTAATAACTGTGATGTTTAAGAACAAAATCTTTTTCTTCTCTTCTCTCAGTCCAAAAGATAAAATGGTCGACAGTTGTCTTGAACTCCCTGTTCTTAAGTTTTGACACTGCAATGTGGAGCAGTCAGTGATTCTTCTTTCTGGTCAGCAAGTGGTGTGTGGGGGTGGTTGGCAGTGATGGAAAACTTTGTCTAGTTGCCCAAGGAATTTACAAGAGGCTC